>NW_020664725.1:16134896-16175194 GCF_002925995.2 Terrapene triunguis | reverse complement strand
TACAAAACTGATTCAACTGCAACTTTCTCATGTAGACAACTCTAAGCGACTGAAAAATATTCTCCACTCCAAGAAATATGTTCACTGTTGACTCAAAAAGACGACAAAACAAATGAGTCTTTTGAATGATTTTTGTGATCTTAAAATGTCACCACAAAAGTATCTTAATTTTTTTTTGGAAAGCACTTTAGTCACCCCGCTTGGACTGGACATGTCATAAAGACCAAACCCCCTTCTTTTTGATGCTATCCCTGTATCTCAGGGCTTGTGGCTATTATCAATAATACACAGTAACAACAGTGCTGGTAGGGCAGCATGTTGAAAGCCTCACTCTGGGGCTGTCAATCCAGGATCTTTCACTAGTACTTAACATGCCTTAAATGATGATAAAGCATAAGCAGAGCTAATGAAGCTGTGATGCTGGGAAGCAGGCTCAGCTGAAGTCTTCAGTCTGCGAAACTACAAAACCACGTAAGTTCGCAAATTCTCATGTTTTACTGCTCATTCATCCCCCCCATCTCCGTCATTTCCACAGTCCTCCATCTGTTGGCCTCTTAAACTCCATTCTGCCTGCTCCCAGGCTCTTTCTGAACAGATGACAATATTTTTTCCTTTAAATCAAGTTCAAATAATTGTCTCACATTTGCTGACAGCTATGAGTCCCAGAGACAGCTGAGTGCACCACATCAGCATGTGTTTAAAAAAACCTCAGCCCCATGCTCTGCCTCCGCTCCCTCCAAAAAGTAAGCCAGGCTTGGGGAGAGCCCAGAGTCTTTGGGGTATTGAATCAAGAGCAAGATTGGTTTAAACCAAAGTTCTTATATCTCCAATTTTAACCATGATTTAAAACAAGCAGGAAAGCTTGATTTAAATAATCTATTTTAATCTTGTTTTGCATTGTATTTTCTAGTTATTTTCCTAAAAGAAAAGTGGATTCTCATTAAAATATGTAGATTTGCAACTAAATATAGCCTATTAAATTTGGGACTTTTTGCTAATCAAGAAATTACAATGTCTATATACATTAATGTAAGCAATTATATAGCTTACTATGCATGTATTCATTTTTTTATATTTGTATTATGCTAGAAAATGGTGAATGATGAATTGCTTATTTACTAGACAATTTTTATTTGTGATTTATATCAATCTCTAAATGAAAATTGAAATTCAATGAAAGATGCATAACACAGCATTTGTATTATTTTAATTAGTTAACTAGAACTACCTTAAATGTGCTGGGTAAATAAGAAAAATGTTTGAGAACATTTTACATTTAAAACTGAGTTATTAAACAACTGTATTATCTGTAGTTAGTAGATTGAACTGATGATTTTTACTGGTCTCCATGTGCTTCAAAATTTTAGAATTAGTAGAGCTCATCCTTCCACACTTCATTTTTATTCATAGATGGGAAGAGGAAAGCAAGCTTTCCTGCATCAACTCTCAATTGGCTGCTTAACTAATTACATTGAACTAGCTGAATAAACTGAAATGAAAAATATTCTCTCAACCTGCAGAAGAAGCTACTACTATCAAAAGCTGGTTTAGTACTTCAACAAACTGATTCCAGGTGCTTAGACAAGGACTTCCACCAATTCAGTGGTCTGGTTTTGTTTAGAACTTAAGCAGCAAAACATGTGTTGCTTACCCTCTTTTAAATTAAATTAAAAAAGGTAATAGATTATAGTAAGTTTAGGCCTTAATATTAGTTACAATTTCACAATTGGTTTTAAATGGGTTTATTTTAAAAGAAAAATGTATTTAAATTAAAAAAGGGGATTTGTATTCACCCTGATCAAGGGGTTAGAATTAGCAACTCTCTTCCCATCCTCACCTTCACTACTCTACACCCCAAAACTTGGATCTTGGAAACTGGGGGGCTACAAGGGTGAGAAGAAATGTAACTGCATTGATGTTCTGATTTCATTCCGACTCATAGAAATGCACTGTATGTAACCCCTCCAGAAACACAATCCAGAGACACAGCAGGAAGTTAGAAGGCTCTGACAATTTCTGAAGTCCCTAATATGCCTCTTGCACAGGAAACCAAATTGCCTCAGCCTCTCCACATCTTCCAAACCTTTTCCCCACTAAGCACCTACTGCTGTAGGTGGCTTACCAGTGAACACAGAGGCCCGGATCACTCCCTCATTCAAGGAATCCCACAGGAGGGAGCTATGGGAGAAAAAACCTTAGCATGGCTCCCCTTTGGAGAGTTTTCTTGATTCTGCCAGGAGCAGGCCCTTCACCCCTTTAGAAAGCCATTGTAACGGGGCATGACTCACCGCTGCGGTGGTTCCTGCTGGCCGTCCTGGGAATTAGCTTGCCAGACTCTGGAGCGCCCTCTGCCTGCCAGTGTCTCACCTGCCGCTGGCCCCCATGCCCCTCCCAGACCCCGGTGCCCCTTTACCTTGGGGGCTGCCCCCTGGCAGTACCCCACAGCTTCTGGGTCTCCCCTCCCAGGGGAACCCCCACCCACTATCCCCACCTTGCCTCAGTATCAGGCTACTGCCAGTCACCATCTAGCCCCCATTCCCTGGGGCATACTGCAGGGTACAAGCCACTCATCACAGGCAAGCGGGGTTTGGACCTGCTGCCTTGGCCTACCCCTGGGATGCCCTCTGCAACCCCCAGTACCCTTCTGGGCCTTTAACAAAGCCTACGGCCTGGGTGGGTTTCCAGGCCAGAGCTCCCCAGCTCCTCTGGCCTTGCCCCAGCCCTGCTTCACTCTAGGTACCCTGTGAGCTCCTAAGCAACCAGGCCCTTCCCTCTCTACAGGCAGAGAGAGACTCTCCCTTTGCCTCTGGCTCACAGCCCTTTTATAAGGGCCATCTGAGCCGTGATTGGGGCATGGCCACAGCTGAGCTTACTTCCCCACTCAGCCTGGGAACTGCTTGCTCCCAGCCACAGCCCTCGCCTGGGCTGTTTTAAACCCCTCAGGGCAGGAGCAGGTGACCACCCCGCTACAGTCATCCATCTGTCCCTCAAACCCTGCAGATCTCTCAAAATACACCACAGGCCCCATGAGCAGGGAGAGATCCACCCACAGATCGGGGGGGATACTAGAGCCCAGAGCTAAGAAGGCAAATCCCTCAATTATTCTTGCAGAGCAGCCCCAGCAGGGTTTTGGCTTCCAAGACAATCACTCTAGGAGCAAGGAATAGATAAGGCCCCATATAAAGAGACTGAAGCTTAGTCAGTGTGAAGAGGAGGGACTTGCACTGCAAGTCAGTGGCAGAGTCAGGAATAGAACCCAGGATACTAATCCAGTGCCCTGTCCCCTAGACCATACTCCCTCCCGTGCCAGCCTAAGCCAGAGCTAGTGCCAGCACAGCCCCTGCAAACACCATGGCTCAGATTCTGCGGGCCCGTGTGGTGGGCTTCTCAGAAAAGCAGTGTTAGGACAACGCTGACACTCCCTGGACAGAAACATTCCACCCACCCTGCTGTTTCCATGTTATAGAATAGCCTTCTTTAAATGCATCCCTAGAATGAGCTGGAGAGGTGGCGAGCAAACAGCAGTGACTGACATGAGGGGCTGATTGCTTGTATGGAGCTGCTGAAAGGGGTCCTGACATTCTAAGTGCTCATCAGAGTGAAGGATGACAGTCTGAGACAATGAGACACTTCCTTTCCCCTGCTCTCCAGCTATTAACAAGTGCTTGGGAGTCCAAGGCTGCTGCATCCTTGTTTTGTCCTGCCCCCCACTCTGTTTATTTGCTCTCTTTTTTGGGGGGCATGCTTCTTCAGCTATTTACATTGGACCCTATGCAGTTTGCACTCCAAAAATTTAATTAGACACTTGGAATCTAACCAAAACTGAGCCCATTGCTGGAATTCAGTCTCCAAGAGCTGCCCTTCTCCTTCCAAGGCAGTATATTTTGCTGTTTCTACACCATGGCAAGGGGGTAAGGGATGCACAAAGCACCCATTGGTGCCCCACCATGCAGCCGTGTTGGGGGTGTGCTGGGTGAAGGCCAAGAGTAAAGGTATCTCTTCACCCCAATGATTCCCTACTGCACAAATTTGCACAGGGCTATGTAACTGCCTGGATCCCAACAGGACCCACCTCCCACAACTGCCCTCTTCTAGTCAGGTGGGTCAGCACTTCCCAGTTTATGGTGACCCTTCTGGCAGTTTCTCTGGTAGCATCTAGTGATCCAGCCCTCTGGCCAAGTCACATACAGCCTGTGCAAAACACAACTCAAACAGACCCCTTCTTGGGTATTAGTCCAACAAAGTCTTTAAGTACCCCTGGCCCTGGGTTGTGCCCC
This sequence comes from Terrapene triunguis, assembly GCF_002925995.2. Taxonomy (NCBI): domain Eukaryota; kingdom Metazoa; phylum Chordata; order Testudines; family Emydidae; genus Terrapene; species Terrapene triunguis. The sequence goes on along the minus strand of NW_020664725.1, from coordinate 16,170,917 downwards.
CAGGGCTTTCTCCCCAGAGACTCTCCACCCATTCTGGTCTGGCCCCAGCTGAGCCTCTTAACAGTTCAGATCCCCTTCTGGTGGTTTATAATGGTCCAATTGTAGGCTACTTCTGCAGCAGCCTGGGGGGGGGGGGGGGGGGGGGGGAGGAGGAGGAGCGACCCAGGCCCACCCACTACTCCAGGTCCCCAGCCCAGGGACCCTAAGAATAGCAGCCATGTGCTGCAGCCCCAGCCTTCACCAATATTTCACCCTTACCTCAGGGCTTTTCTGTGTTCAGGCCCAGCAGCTCTCATTCCCCCACTCCCTGCTAGCACTGAGCTGCCTATAGTGCTACAGTTCCCTTGGCCAGTCAACCACACCAGCTATACTCTTCTGGCACCAGCACTGCAGCTCCTTTTATACTAGCCTGAACCCACTGATTGGCTAGCCCTTTGCAGCCTCCCCCTGATTGGCTGCTTTCCTGCACAGTCTCTCTAGGCTGTTTGGAGGACTTAGCTCCATTGCTTCTTTCCTAGGATGGGTGTGGCAGGACCCTGAGTCTTACAGCAGAGGGCCTCTGGGCCTAGTCTACACTATTACAGGCTATGTGAGCAGGGTTTGGTTAGGGCAGCTCTCAGGTTGCTCTAACTTTGTCCAGTGGTTGATCCAGCCCCCATGATCCCTAGCATAGGGGAGGTGCAAAACCTAGTCGCTGTGCCAGGCTTTGTGCCAGTGCAGGGATGAATTGCCCACCAAAGCCTTGAAATAATCTGGGTGGAGACTTAGTCGGAACAGGGCTTGGAATAAGGTGAAGTGGGATGGGATAGGAAGGCAGATCCAGGTGCATTTGGACACATCTTCTACAGTGAGCCAGGGGACACGGAGGTCATTGTACCATTGGCCAGCAGTATCTGGGTCTAGGGATACCCAACAAGACCTAGTCAATAGCGGACACTTTGGGGAACTAACCAGCCCTGGTTGTATGAAGGCAGAGACAGATGATATTTTCCAAGTGGATACAAGGCTCCTGATATGGCTCAGGTTCTGATCTGAGCCCCAGTCAACCTTCTCTCTCTCTTCCTGTGTCCCTAATGGCAAAGTCATGTAACTTGATAACAATGCTTTTCTCTCCTCTCCGCCACCACTAGCCAAGGCTCCCAAAACACTTTATGAGCTTCCTGGGTTAATTAAGCTTTAAGATCACTGTATGGTAGGCACTGCTTAGACCTCATTTACAAATGGACAAAGTGAGGCATAGACAGGTGAACTGACCAGCACAAGATCACCCATTGAGGCATTGACAGAGCTGGGAATAGAACCCAGGAGTCCTGGGATCCCACCTCACTGCTTTAAATAGTAGGAGAGATTTGAGTAGGGGCACATGGTGAATCTTCTAACTCTTGGCTGCCCCTGGCTACATGGCTCAGTGATTCATTTGAATTCCTGAGTCGAAAGCCAATGCACTTACCTACATTAAGCCAAGCAAGGAGACAAACAAAAAGTGCACTTACAGAAGATGTCAAAGCACCTTACCAGTCTCTCTTCTGCTTGTATCACCCCAGTGAGATAGATAAGCATTGTCACAGCTGTATTACAGAAGGGACCTGCCAAAGGTCACTTGAGTCCAATGGGAAAGCCTGGGAATAGAACCCAGGCTGATACTTAGCTCCTAAGCTGCTGCTCTAACCACAACACAAACTTGCTCCCCAAGCTAGGGCTGGAACTCAAGAGTCCAGAATCCCTGGCACTTGCTCTAATGACAGAATACCTCCTAGAGCCAGGTGGAAAATCTAGAACTTTTGCTCCCACAGCCCTGCTTTAACCACTAGGCTTTGACAGAGACAGATATTGGTTTTACACATACACCTGGCCTCACCTCCTCTGCCTTTTCAAGTCAGGCTCCATCAGTTTGTCTCCACAGCTTTATCCCTGCCCTGCAGCAATTGGCTGGATCTTTTTACTCTGATTCAATTACACATACAATAAGGGCATTGCAAACAGAAAATTACACGCTGCTGTAATTGAATTCTTCTTTAGATGTTCTCTTTCTAAAACCTTGCAGTGGCAGTGAAAGAGACTGTCCTGCATCAAAGCCAGATCCAAAATCCATGCAGTGCCCCCACTGAGTGTTGGCCCTATCCTAATCACCTGCTGCCAACTCCTGCAAAGGGCTCTGCTCCAGGTTTCCATGGCGTAAAGCCTGAGAATGCATTGGATTTCACCCACCTTTGGGAGGAGCAGGGTCCCCTTTCTAACTCCCTAACTGAGCATCTCCTCTTCTTTTCACTCAGCTAGAGCAGTAGCACTCACTGAGAGCAGTATTTGACTCTGATTCCCAAAGCATGCCAATCAATGAGCCTGGGCTAACTCCGGGATTGGAGACCAAAGACCATTCAAACAAATACAAGGGGAAGATGAAATTGTTCTCTCTCTGTCATATATATATATATTTATATAAAATAAAGACATTAGAAATGTTTCTTTGCCTGAAAGTTTTGCTTTGTTTCTGATGCCTTTCAAAAATAAGCTTTATCTGGCTTTGAAGGTCTTATTCTGGGGACATTTCCTTTTAAAATAAATAAATAATCTATGCCATCTTTTCCTAGTCTCAGGGTGACATGAACGACTGATTTCTATGCAATGTTGCGAGTGCCTTTCAGGAACACAATGGCAGGTTCTTTGACAATGTCATATGTCTATTCAAAACAACCCGCACGCCACTCAGAGACCCACACATTTGCACAGTGCTTGTTCTCCTTGTGATAAGCCATGTTAGAGTTTTTTCCATTCTATTTGAAAAATAATTCTGGTCTTTTAAGTCCCGGGCTTTTTTATTTTTTCTTCTTCTTTCCAGACAATAGGACCTGTCCTGCTTTGATTCATTATGTGATCTTGAGTTATAACAATTCAACAGACAGAGAAGACCGTGGTGGGGGTGGGTAGCAGAAAGAGGTATGGGGCTGGAGACGCTACTGCTTCATGGGCTAGAAAACAGGCAAGCTGTAAAAGTGGAAGATGCTGAAAAATCCCAGCTTTGCGGTTCCACAAAGACGTATATCCGACCTCTTCTAAACTTTAGGAACCTTTGGATTCCGATCAGCATTTAATTCTAAAATGTCCATCTCCAGGGTGAAGCCCAAACCATGATGCAGAATCTGAGAAAACCCCATGAGCTTGGAGAATACTTGAATTCATATCCAGTGCCAAACTTGATGGCTCAAGCCCAAGTCTACTTCTACACAGATACATCCCTCCAGGAAAGGATGTAACAGTATCTGGAAGCCCCCATTGGCTGGTGCTGGGATGATGTCATTTCCAGAAGAACCACCTACTTCGAATGGGGGGGGGGGTTGGATGCATAACTGAGTGCAGGCATGCAACATTTATTTCACTCCCTTAGCAGAGCCTGATTTTATGTAGTAAATAACAATGAAACCAAATCAGCCTCAGCTTCATTGTCTATTAAACGAGTACATGGTTGAAGAACCGCAAGTATAGTGTTACACTGACATTAGTACATAAAGAGCTGGAAGAATGAGCAGATACTAATAAATTACGTAGAGAATTGACAGGTGGGTTTTTTTCCTACTTTAAAACAAATTAAAAATATGCCAGCCTCTTTCTTTGCTCTCGTTCTGTCTCTTTCTCTCTCTCCTTTATTTTTATTTAAAGGAAATAGTTAGATGCAGAGACTCCAGCATGAATAAAAACTCAGATTTATGGGCCCATCAGTGGGATCCTTAAACTTCCTAAGTGCTTAAAATGTACACATTTTAACTTGAAAAATTACCAGGTTTGTCCAAAGGAAAATTTCTAACATAAAACATGAAACTCATTTGAAGGGAGAAATTCTCCAATGAAGCGAACCCAGGCAGTCATAAAAAAGTTAAACCAGGCAGAAAGGGAAATGTCAAATGTGTGGGAGAGCCAGCTGTCTCTCTATTCTTTTATATATATATTTTTATAACTAAGATCAGGTTATAGAAGAATATATGACTGTCTCAAGCAGGGAGCGGTGAGAAGAGAGGAAGGAATTTTGCTTCCAGCCTGTGACTTGATGTAAAGCAGAGAATTCTACAAAAATATACATTTTTTCCCTTCTAAATAAAGCACTTTAGAGTGACACATTTATTGCTAGCAAAGAATTACTCAAATAAGAGACATTGTCAGCTATTTATTTAAAAGCTTTTTAATAATAATAATAAAAAAGCAAAAACCCCTCTCCATTCTTTTCAATGCTCCCTTAGAAGCTTCAAGATAAAATGTTTTTTCCCCTTCTGATTTTCTGTTCTTCCATTTAACCATGTTCCGCCAGGCAGTGTGCATCTCCTGTGTTTTGCTAGGGTTGCTAGCCATTTGTTTACTTCCCCCTCTCTGCACTTCAGCCTCATCAATGATAACTGTGATAGAGCCAAAATACCAGCTGATGTAAATGACTGCAGCTCTATTGCCTTAAGTGGAGTTTCATCCAGAGAGTTTGGTCCATAGTGTCTAAGGATCCCAGGACAAATGAGAGAAATAACAGCTGTGTGAGTTCTTGTCAATATATCAGCCCTGCAGCTCGGTTCCAGCAGCAGGTTGAGTAAAGAAAGGGAAGGGGTATGTGACGAGTTCCCCCGGGATGCCACCTGGAATTGGCATACCACTGAGCCCTCTGACCCACCAGCCTGGGCTCCCTCTCACATTGTGCTGCTGTGAGAAGCTGGAGACCGGCTCCCAGTCCTACACTTCCACCAGCATTCACACAGGTAGGGACACACCCAGCTGCAGTTACATGCAGGCTCTGACCCACCACTACAGGAACCAACAGTGGGGAGGCTACAGACAAAATAACTGCCAGCTTCCCAGCCTAGGACCCCAGAGCTGTCCCGTCCTGCCCTGGTCCAAACCCTGACTAGTATGAATTTATTGTCCATTTGCCTCCCCCTCAATGTGGAGAGGAAATGCAACAGCCCCTGCCCCATGAGCTAAGATTTCCAGGAACTTCACTCCAAACCTACTGGTTTAAATTAAAACATAAAATAAGTTTATTAATTACAAAAAGATCGATATGAAATGATATAAGGGATAGCAAACAGATCCAAGCAGATTACCTAGTAAATAAACAAAAATGCAAACTAAGCCTAAAATACTAGATAGATTGGATATGAATCAGCAAATTCTTACCCTGGCTGATCATACAAGCAGGCTGGCAGATTCTCAGGGCCTACGCTGCACTTGCTTTGCAGCTTGGAATCCCCAGATTTTTAATACACAAGCTAGAAATCCCTTTAGCCTGGGTCCAGCACTTCCCCCAGTTCAGTCTTTGTTCTTCAGGTGTTTCCAGGAGTTTTCTTGTGTGGGGAGTGAAAAACAAGAGATGAGGTCACTCCCTGTCTTATATAGATTTAGCATATGGCAGGAACCCTTTGTTCCAAAACCAGTTCCCAGACTAGTTTGTGGAAAAATACAGACACCCCAATATGGAGTCCAGAGTCATGTGGCCTGGTCACATGCCCTTGTAGAGTCATAGCAGGCATTAATTACAGCAAGGGTCCCCAATGCAGTGCCCGCGGGCGCCATGGCGCCTGCTGGGGCGTCTAAGTGCGCCCGCGTACTGGCCGGTGGACGAGCATCCGCCAAAATGCTGCCGACAAGCAGCGTCATCCAGAGGCGTCGCCGCCGAAATGCCGCCGATTTTCTGGATGATGCTGCTTGTCGGCGGCATTTCGGCAGCGACGCCTATTAACGTTGCCGCTTGTCGGCGGCATTTCGGCGGATGCTCGTCCGCCGCCACAGTCCTCCGTGGCTTGTCGTCTGGCACCTGCCAGACAAAAAAGTTTGGGGACCACTGACTTACAGGCTGTCTGGAGCGTTCTCAGGAAGGGTCACCAGGTGGGGGGGAAAGCTTCTCCTAAGGCCTATTGTTTTCCCTAATGGCTCATTGCCCTAAACAGGCCTTTCCCCACCAGCTATCTAGACTGAAAGCATCTTGCCTAGTGCACATCACCCAGGTGTAACTACATTTGAAATACAGATATATAATCAATATTCATAACTTTAGATACAAAAATGATACATGCACACAAATAGGATAATTATATTCAGCAAATTATAACTTTTCCACTGACACCTCATATGATCCGTCTTGCACAAAATGCATCATAATTATGCTATAATCATATTATAATATCACTATGAAGAATATGGGGTTCAGCATCACAGGGGGTAAAGGTGGTTTCAAACCTGTCTTTTCAGGTCATCTGAGGGCCCCTGAAGCATCTGACATCAATTAGAGCGAAGCTCCTCTAATTTACACAGAAGGGTTTTGTTGTAGTTCTGCCATTCCTCCCTCCTCACACCTCCAGCCACGTCCCCTACACTAGTGGCTGGGAGGAGGCTGTCACTGAGCCATTCACTCCTGCAGTTCTGCACCAGCCGGGGAGTCCCCTTACATGGGTAGCTTATAGTCCTCCTAGACTGCTGTCCTGCTGCCTGATTACAAACTGCCCGGTGCACGGACAAGAAGGATTTGAAGAACTCCTTTGAAATTCTCCCGTCCTTTGTTATCGTCCTGTAAAAGGCAGAGAGTCAAATCTGTTGTTTGTGGGGTGCGAAGGGCCCATTTCGGCCCTATGCATACCCAGACCAATCCCATAGAATTTAATAGGGTTGTGCATGGTAAGTCAAAATCTGGCCCCAGGGGTTTTCAAAGCTACGATTTTCAAAGGGTCTAAATCCTTTAGTTTGGGTGCCTAATTCTCTAAGCACTCTTCAAAAATCCTAGCCTTATCTTTAGCTCTCCAGAGAGTCGCAGATTCATAGATTCCCAACCCAGAAGGGACCACTGCGATTATCTAGGCGACTTCCTGTGTAATGCAGGCCAGAGAACGTCTTCAAAATCATGTGTGTTTGAACTAGAGCAGATCTTAAAAAAAAAAAAATCCAATCCTGACTTAAAACTTGATTGACCATTCCTTGCACTTCACTGGAGTTAGGGAGGGAGTTCTCAGCACCCCTCGGAGATGGGAAGTGGATGCCAATACCCCAGAGACAGCTCCGAAAATAACCTCGCCCTTATTTCTGACCAGGACTTTTGCTCTCAGCTGTCAAAATCCTCCCTGTGCTCCGTTACTCATTGCCACCGAGGCCGGAGTACCTCCCTCAAGTAGCCTCGAGAGAGGGAGAGAGAAATACAGGCTCCAAGGCTGAGAACCCGGCAACCTGTAAATTACAGGTTGTTCGCGTTGAACAAAATGCTACATGCTGTGCCATTCCCTCTGACTTTAAAATATTAAATGCGGAGCTGGTAGTACATCTGTTTGTCCAAAGCAATTTGAGTCTCAAGTGCCTGTCACTAAAGTCTGGCACTCTAATCTGTTTCCACTGGAATGGGAATAAAAGGAGGAAGAAGAATGACTGGCAATCAGACATTGTGTGAGCTCCTTTCTGAGGAGTGCATGGACCAAAGATATGGAGGAAGTGAAATCTCTCTGCTCAGTCCGCACTATTTTTATCAGCATTCTCAGCTCCCATTAGCTTCAATGACAGAGTTCAGCACTTCTGAAAGATCTGATCTTACACTAGAGATGGCCAAACTTACTTTCCTTAATATGGATGCGGCATCTCCCAAGCGTGATTTGTTCTGGGGCCACATTCTCCTTTGGTTCTCAGCTCCTGACCCTTTTTAGACCCCTTTCACTGCCTTCCCTCTATCATCCATTCAATCCATTCCAGAGTCCTTCGTGACAGGGGAGACAGCCTCAGGCCAGTGTGTGAGCTCAGCATCTCCTGCACAGGCTGGGAGTGGCACTGCGGGACTTTCCTTCAGGAAAAATTCTCCTGTCTCCCTTCCCTTTAAGACAATAAGTCAAACTCCCTGGCACCACCCAATAAACGCTAGCAGCCCAGTTTAGACAAACCACTGAAATGCTTTCCACAATCCAATATAGCATATCACAGTGCAATGACAGCCCTACCTCCTCACTGCCTTTCAGTTTGTCATCATTGAGACCAGTGCAAAGAAAGCGTGAAACACTATCACAGGAGGAAGTGGGGAGTTCTGATTTGGTCGTGCTTTACAATTGCTTTGCAGAGGTGTGAATGAAGGCACGAGGTCTAGGGCAGGGAGAATCAGGCTGCTAGTCATAAATGATTGTAAAAATGACGATGTAGAACTCCATAATTATTCTCTCTCTGAGATTCCAGATCCAAATTTGTGCCCAATTTACAATCCAAAGATGGTTTTCCTACCTGCCTTGCAAATTCCACCTGGAATGTAAAAGTTAAGCAGGGTTCTTTCTGCCTCTCAAACAATCAAGATTTTGCCATCAGAACTTAACTGGCAGTTTCACAGCCTTTGGAGCAAGCCGGAGCAGAATCCAGCTCACTCTTCCATGGCGGTGCTGGATCAGCAGGAGTACCGTATTATCTGCCAGCAAAGCGAGGAGCTATGACTCAAAGCCGCCCAGGGAGCAGATGTGTCAAGTAGTAGAGCTGATTAGGAATTCTTCAACAACCCTTTTCTTGTCAGAAAATGCCAATTTGTTGAAACCAAAACTGTTGGTGAGAAAGGCTTGGTTTGAACAAATCTTCTGTTACAATGAAAATGGGGAAAAAAGTTTTGAAATTGTTGAAAATGTCCCATTTTGACTTTTCTGAAATTAAAAAAAAAATCATTGTTTGGGTCGAAATGTCTTTTGTTTTGAAATGTAAGATAATTTTTACTAAAAAAAAATATAAATAAAAGGTAGATATTGAAACCTTCTGAAATGATCAAAACACAATGTTTTGATGGACCCAATCTGATTTTTTCCCCAGATTTTTGTTTTTTCAAGATTTCCACTTTTTGTCTCGATTTGGGATGGGAAATTTTTTTTAAATCTCAAAAATTCTTGTGGAATGAGAAAACCACATCCCTCCCAATTCTACTGAGTGTAAAAAGGTGCCATTTTTTCCCATGCCTCCCTTGTGACCATGCACATTTTAATCACAGCAGCGCCTATGGAGAGAGGTAAATAGTGGTGTCCCCCAGGGATCTGTTCTGGGCCCAGTCCTATTCAACATATTCATAAATGATCTGGAAAAACGGGTAAACAGTGAGGTGGCAAAATTTGCAAATGATACAAAACCACTCAAGATAGTTAAATCCCAAGCAGACTGCGAAGAGCTACAAAAGGATCTTACAAAACAGGGTGATTGGGCAACAAAATGGCAGATGAAATTCAAGGTTGATAAATGCAAAGTAATGCACATTGTAAAACATAATCCCAACTATATGTATATAAAATGATGGGGTCTAAATTATCTGTTACCACTCAAGAAAGAGATCTTGGAGTCATTGCGGATAGTTCTCTGAAAACATCCACTCAATGTGCAGCGGCAGTCAAAAAAACAAACAGAATGTTGGGAATCATTAAGAAAGGGATAGATAATAAGACAGAAAATATCATATTGTCTCTATATAAATCCATGGTACGCCCACTTCTTGAATACTGCATGCAGATGTGGTCGCCTCATCTCAAAAAAGATATATTGGACTTGGAAAAGGTTCAGAAAAGGGCAACAAAAATGATTAGGGGTATGGAACGGCTTCCATAAAAGGAGGGATTAATAAGACTGGACTTTTCAGCTCGGACAACAGACAACTAAGGGGGCGGGGATATGAAAGAGGTCTATGAAATCATGACTGTTATGGTGAAAGTAAATAAGGAAGTGTTATTTACTCCTTCTCATAACACAAGAACTAGGGGTCACGAAATTAAATTAATAGGCAGCAGGTTTAAAACAATGCACAATCAACCTGTGGAACACCTTGCCAGAGAATGTTGTGAAGGCCAAGACTATAACAGGGTTCAAAAAAGAACTAGATAAAGTTCATGGAGGATAGGTCCATCAATGGGTGGATCACTTGATGATGACCTGTTCTGTTCATTCCCTCTGGGGCACCTGGCATTGGCCACTGTTGGAAGACAGGATACTGGGCTAGATGGACCTTTGGTCTGACCCAGTATGACCTTTCTTTTGTTCTTATGCTTGCTTGAGATGTGACTGGCCCCTCAAAGACATTACTGAGTGTTGGAGTGTAGTAAGCCCAGATGTCAGACCAAATGGCCAGCACAACCAGCAACATTCAGAAAGCCATGATACTTCCTACAGGGTCGGTATATGTGTAACATCTCATTAAATTGCTCAAACAATGAGCCATATCTTTAACCAAGACCCTTCAATGTCATTTTCAACAGACTAAATAGCAGAGTATTAGCATAGCTGTCAAGGCTTTCCAGTTAACTCTGTAGCAAGTGAGGTTTAAAGTGCCTTTCTCAGCCCACAGCACATTCCTCTATTTTTTTTTTTTTTAAAGAGAGAGATAAAGAGAGAAAAGAGATATCTCCACAAAAAGCTCGGAATATTTTACCAGGTCAAATTCTGATCTGGTTTACACTTCTGTAACCTTTTAACACAGTGGGATTGCACTGGCGTAACAAAGCTGAATCTGGCTCATGATCTTTCAACACCCAGGGCAAAATTGCTTTCTTTTATTAGCCTTTTAAGCCCTCTATGGGCTCAGGAGTTAGAGAGGAAGGATGATTTTGTGGTTAAGACTGCGCTTTGGGAGTTGGAAGCTGTGGGTTCAATTTCTGGCTCTGGTATAGACTCCTTTAACCCTCTCTGTCTGGCCTGTAAATATCAACCTCATCTCTATCCTTTTAACACTAACAAATTACATTTGCCATTTCCCCAACTCTTCATCTCAGCTTGTCTCTTTCCACCATGCAGTACACCTCTGCATTTCTCTCTTGTCTGTATTATCCTTTTATTCTGTCCCTGGATCACATTTGTCTCTGCAACATTGTCTAAGGGTGAGCGTACAGGAGAGATGAAATACAAACTGGCATCACTAACCTCCAGCATTCAACAATCATGAATCAGGGCCCAAAAATCAGGAGATGGGCTTAAAAGTCATGAGCTTTTTAAAAGAATATATTGTGGATTCTTTTCTTTGCCTTCTGATTTCAGAGCCCCTAGGGAGTACTTGCTTCATGTTCTCAAGCTTTTCTCTGCAGCCACACTGGCTATAAACTTATTTCTTTTTTGAATGAAAGCTGAGATCCTCATGCAATCAGTTGATTCCCACAGCTGGGGCTTTATAGAACACAAATATTTCAAGACTTCTGATAAACTCATGAGAGGTGGCAACAATGGCTGATTCCCTCCCACGTATTTCCTTGTGTGCAGGAAAGCCTTAATGTCAGGCCTAAAATTCTTGACAGTGTCCCTTTAAGGGAACAACCATTCTCTGGAACAAAATAAATGTGTTGTTTTTCCGTGCAAAATATTTCTCCTCTGAGTGAGTAACTTGTTACTAATTGGGCAATGACTTTGCTGCGTGGGACTGTGGAGCACAAAACACTTAGGCCTGCTTTTAGCAATGTAAGAGCTATAAGGACATCCACATCTATAATTACTGAATTTCAACCTCATTTACTAAGAAACTGAGTCACTCCCGTTATGACTGTACTGTTTGCTCCGACAATTAGATTTTTTTAAAGTGAGATGTTAATTTTACTGAAGTCAAAGACACCTGTTCACTTATCAAAAAAATCCTGCAATGCCAGTAAGCATGGACCCAAAACTGCCGTGATGCTATTGGACCCTATCCTTCATTGCCCTTTACACAAGGCCATGGGGCAAGTGTGATACACCCAGAGAAGGGGGTTGTTACATTCAGGCACAGGACTGGTTCTGCCAGTTCTGCACTACCCAGATGCAAAGGGGACTGTCGGTGGCCTGCACTGGAGCAGAGATGAGGTGAGGTGGATGGGCTAGGAAGGGCCATGGCTGGGATGACCCTCACAGTCCCTGATTAGGAGAGATGCAAATTCTCCCCTCTACCCCTGTTTATGTGATGGCACAGGGCTGAGACTGGCCCACTGCATTTTCACCTTTATTGTACCGTAGTATTTTTACAAGGTTTCCTCTTTTGGTGATGGACAAATCTTGAGGGTTTCAGAAGTTTAAGTCCCAGCAGCATCCAAAAGATGGTAGTTTGTTTCTTTTAAAAAAAGAAAAATTTCCAGATGCTGCAAAGTTCCATGAGAAAAAAGGAAGATATCGCTCCCAGCTGTAACGGCATGGAACAGCCTTTCTCATAGTGCATATCCTTCTGTTCCTGGCTGGAGTATGGAAGAGAAGAGTTAGGATGCAACTGAATTAATAATGAACAGAAGGGTCTGACAGACTTTTCTGAAGATCAACAAAAGATTCACATTGAGTGGGCCTGAGTTTGGGGCAATCGTTCTGGAATGGATTAGCAAAGTTCAAACCAGTTAGTATTGGACCTAAGCCAATCCATCCATCTCCTACAAATTACCCTCAGAGTCTTCCTCTTAGTAACAAGTAACTAATTATTGTAATCAACTTTAATAAATAAAATTAGTTGAGGGTTTGTTTTTTTCCAGTATGTTCTAGTTTTAAAATAAATTACCAGAGTCAAAGCTGATTTCTAAATGGAGTATTTCTAAACATTCGTCAGACTCCAAAAAATGCTTTAATTAGAGCCAGCTAATGAAGTCCTTGGGTAATTAAGAGAACATTTGTCCCGCCTGCATATTTTTTCTTGTTTACAACAATTTAAAAAAATACTTAGAGTCTAGACTTCAAGAACTATTATGCTTTTTTTAGGTACTCCGTAATAAAGTACTTGTGTAATTATTAATAATTACTAACTGAAATAACATTTTACTGATCAAGTTAAAAAGTTTCTTTTTTCTTTTCAGCACAGGGAAAACTGGTGGGAGGTTGAGTTCCTCAGTCTCCAGGGGTAGATCAAATAGCAGCAGAAGCAGTTTATTCCCTCTTGGGTGCTGTGAGTGATGCCCTTTGGGAGCATCTCCTGTCTACAGCAGACATGTTGGTGCCAATGACATTCCTTTCTTATCCTACTCCAGGGCTGAGAAGGCAGGAGTCACACTTCACTTCCAGCTCAGAGACCTGTCACTCAGCCAGAAATCAGCGTTTAAAATCTACCCCCCAACATTCCCTTTGACAGCTGCTGTGCGTGGTTGCTGATCTGTGGTATATACTGCAGTATCCACACTGCACTTGTTCTTAGGTTAGGTTTAGATGGATGCCTATGTCCATAAACCAGTGCCAGACCCCAAACCAATCAGTTTCAGAGTCTGATTTCTCCATTGGGTGAAATTCTGCACTTTCCCCAGTCCAGGGAGTAATAACTCCCAAACACCCAATTCCCCACCTCTTCTAATTCAGCTGCTCTTTAATTTTGCTCATTGTATCCAAGTTACTCAGGTGAACTGGAAAACATTCTAAAGGGAGGGATGGAGTTAGAGGACCACTAGTACTGGGAGGGGTTATAGAGACAAATCCTGACAATGGTTGGCTGGGACAGGGTTAGCCATGCCTTTGGCTAGAGGAAGCAGCCCTGATTGCCCTGAATGCAAGGATTTGCAAGACCGCCTGTTGGGAATTAAGTCCTCCATCTCATTGTAGGAGGCATGGTGCTGGGTAGGGCTGGGGGCTGAACTGAGCAGTGAGAAGTTCTTTAGGAAGAGGGATGGAATTGAGAGGAAAACATTATTATTAAACAGGTATATTATGGTAATAGTTAAGACCCAAGAGTGGGCCCCCATTGTGCTAGATCCTGTACAAACAGAGAGTCTCAGGTTGCACTTGCCCTGAAGAGTGGACCATCTAAAATAGACAAGACAGACACAAGCTAGGGGAAAGGAATATAACACACAGGCAGCGTGAACAGAGTGGACAACATGGTTGTGAATGTTCTTCCTGCAATGAGCCATGCTCCAGGCCTCTGCTTTGCACGTTGATTGCAGGAAGCTCTGCTGTATTTGTATTTTGTCTTTAAAGGGGCAGCGGCACATTCTTTACACTTAAAGATAAAGCTTTCCCATAAAAGCGTTTACTCCCTTATGTGGAGGTTAGCTTCTTTTCCAGCTCCAAGCAGCTCGTCAGAAGCAGTTCAGTTTGTAAGAGGTTCCTTAGGGGTTGGTGATCAGATGTGACTGAAAAAAGTTAATTACATCTCAGAGGAAATTTGAAAAATATTTGGTTTGTACTTTTTAAATTTCCCATGAATTTTTTTTTAATTTTTTTAAATTTCCCATGAAAAATATTTGTACTTTTTAAATTTCCCATGAAATTTGTTTAGCTTTTCAACAATAAATGAAACTTTCTCATCTTTGAAAACCATTTTTATTTAAAAAAAAACCCCACCTCTTTTAACAAAAAACCTGAATTTCAAAATTTTAATTAAAAACCAATTGGTTTTAATTGGAAAAAAAAACCCACCTTGTTTTCAGATTTTTTGCTGAGAAACAAGAAAATTTTGACTCAAATGAACATTTTCTACAAAAATGTTTGTCTTCATCACAATGCCACATTTTCTCAAAAAGTTTTTCAATGAAAAAATTTCAACCAGCTCAGCGGCTGAAACGTGAAATCTCAGCTTCATTTCCAAGTGGCTGGGCAGACAGCATCTTTGGTGCTGCTACTGCTGTTTTCCATTTTCCCGTGATATGCTGGGTTCCCTACTGACTATTAAAGCACAGATTTTCTAATCAACTTATTAAATGCTTCAAGAACATGTTTGTTTATCTTAAAGAGAGAGCTGCTCATGCTGTAACATTCAGATCCAGATTTCCAACACTCCCATTTTAGGCTTGGTTTGGTTTGGATCTGGGGTTCTGGTTCAACCTGTTATGAAAATAGCATCCATCGGCAAAGTTCAGCAGCTGGTTTGGATTTCAAACACCTCTCCCCTTGGGATTGTCTGGGTCTGTTTCACTCAGCCAGACGCCCTAGTATGAAATAAGTGAGTTGCACATGCAGTTAGCTCAGCATGGCTCCTACTGGCTTTCTCTACTCAGCAGTGAGAGCAGTGCACCAGGAAACTCCTTGGCTGTAGTCATGTACAAGTGCACACAGTGAAACTAGCTACTGGATGGGTGAATATTCCCATTGGGAAAGTCCGCTCTGGTGCCTGGCCCACCTGTTGGCAGATTCACGAGCCTTGCATCCTGTGCGCTCAATGCCCTGGTGGATTTGCATTTTGCAGAAACACCAGACGTCAGCACTGTGTGGCTCATTCTCAGCCATCAAAAGCACCATCATCCAGTCTTCCCCGAGAAGGGCAAGTTGGAACTGTCAGCCCCCACATCAGCTCAGCAACAAATACAACCACCTGGGGAATAAAACCCAGCACTTTCCAGTCCTTTAACCCATGGCGATATGTCACTGATCAGCACAATTGGTTCTAATAGCTCCCCAGGTAGATTCAAGAGAGCAACGAGTTGAACATAAAAATCCCTTTATTATTGCCATTTCGCTTTTATATACCCATCAAGCTTTCATATTTAATCTCCTACATCACAATAGCTGATCATTTTTAACATTTGACATTGATAAAGTGCCCGCTGCTATTATTCTGACATACCATAAAACATGACACCCATTTGCAATAGAAAAGGCAAAGAATCGATACTCAGCCCCATTTTCCAGTGCAGCAGTAAATCACAGAGACCGTAACAAATTGTTTTAAATATAAGCACCTTCAGAACCAATAAAGAACCCAACTGATCCATGCCTATTGTCATATCTGTCAAATGTCTTTTCTTTTAAATAGGGGTGTGGGTATTTAAAAAAAAATCCCCTCTCTGCACCATGCTTTTCTCCTAGAAGGACGTCCTTCTCAGGTCTGACATTCTCAGGACATCTATTCTGAGAATCTTTGTTGCTGGCGATATCATGAGTGTCCCTGGGTATCCGATTTTGTTAACTGAGACTCTGAATCAAAGCCCATTAAACTCAATGAGGATATCACAATTGTCTTCAATTGGCTTTAGCCCATGCCCAGGGAGTCAGCTAGCATTAAGCTTAGCACACAGCATTATCAAGATGGGAAAGTCAGAGTTAAGGTTGCTACCTTGTCCCATGCTGGTGCTTTTACCATACTACTTTGTACTTGTTTAAGGCAAACATCTCAAATTGTTCTTAGCCTCCCAGCATCCCTGCGATGTAGGTAAACATGACTAGATCCGTGTATTAACCAAGCCTCAGAGACTTGAGGTAGTTCACCCAAGGCCTCACAGAAAGTCGCTGGCAGATTCATGAACAGAACCAAGAGGTCCTGACTTCTAGCCACCTGCTCCATGACTTCTCCTTTGTAGCCAGATATCAGAGTGAGTGAATCCACATGGCATAGTTTATATTTTCATTTAAATTATATATATATATATATATATATCCGTATCACTGATCTCTTACACTAAATGAGTGCATCTGCATGTCTCTTATGTATCAGTTTGCAAGATTATTTTTTCTGCATTCAAGAGGTAGGAGGGTCCCAGAACCCGGGCTCCAGCCCACATGTCTACATTGCAATTGGATAGTCCTGCAGCCCAAGCCCTGCAAGCCCAAGTCAACTGACATGGGCCAGCCAAAAGTATTTCATTGCGATGTAGACATACCCTAAGTGACTTCGGAGCCAAAGTCCCATTTTTAAATCACCCAAGTCTTTAGGAGACAGAGTTCCATTGAATCATTGACTTCAATTTTTTACCCACTCAGATTTCCTTGTCAATTTCATAGATTATTAGTGTGCAGTTTCAGTGGCACATTATCTCAGGCATGGGTCATGTGTGCCCTTGTTAACCTCTGCAGAGCCACCTTCCTCTTTTATGTGTCTCTGGGTACAATCACTCCATTGTGATTAATCTGTAGGGTAAACCTGAAACACAACACAACATCAGCATCATTTACATGTCTGAGATACTGTGAATGTTGTGTGCATAGTTTTAAAATGTTTTCAGATTGTCTGCTGTCAGAAAGCTCCTAAATAATACAGTTTACCTGAGATGATTGATTTATAGGAATCCTGCTCATAAACCCAAAGGATGACATTTTAAACATGCCTTCCTTGCTTTTATAAGGGATTAAATGATCATGTTTTGACAGGATTGATCATATGGAGGTTGAGACTGATTCTCTCTGTGGTTTCAACCTATAGCTCCTGGAACCAATAGAATAATATTCTGTCTCTTTAAAATAATGCATAGCTGGCTATTGCTGCTGCATGCAAGAAAACAAATGCTCAGGAGGAATTCCCAGAATAGCATCTCTCTGTCAATGCTACACCTGGGCTAGTCCAGGTCTCTGGAATTCATCCCCATCCCAGGAATGTTTGCAGATATGTACTGGAAATTCAGGGTGCTTGCATGTCACCCAGTCACAGGCGGTAAGGTGTGCCCTTGTATCGGCATTAGTGGCTGAGCAAATTTGATTCTACTTTTAGGCCCCGATCCTGCAAAATGTTCTGCATTTGAGGACATGGGGGCTGCCCTCAGGTGCCAGGCTCTGCTCCCCCACAGAGGAGCTGGCATGGTCGGGGCCTTGGACCACTCACGCTGGTAATTAGACCAGCACAATAGCAATAGCTTTTACACTCTCTACTGAACTGGTTGTGTGATCATGAGGCCAGATTTTGTTTTCAGGGCTGTGGTGAGTGCATACAACAGGCATCTTGGAAGCCAGAAGCATTGAAAGAATCTAAAAGATCATGTGCACTTATTCCTGCTTTAACAGTATTTTAGCCATGCAGTTCCTGGAGCACAGAGAGTTGTAAATCCCCTTGACAAGGAAGAGGTTAAACAACTGATATGAACTACTCTGTATTACATGCTGGTTGTTTAGACGGGGGCTCTTGGAATGCATGGTTTAAATCTAAGCAACAGCTCTCCCCTGGCACAGGTCATTTTTTCCCCTTCCAAAACAGAGGATGTAAAAATGAATTTCATCTCAGCCTGACCTTTGCAGGCTAGCTCAGCACTACAGACCATCACTAAGTTGATCAGAGAGATCAGAGCTGTTGGGGGTGAAAGGAGGGAGGAAATTGTAGAAGTCAATGACTCTTGTTCTGATATGCTTAATACACTAGCTGGCAGAATTACAACCACCGGGTTTACAAGGGCGAGGGAAAAAACGTTCCACTTGGAAAAAGCCCATTGCCTTGAGATGCCTGCTATGATGTTTAAAGGGGATTTAACTTCGTTATCCTCCTTTTGGAGACAGATCAGCTGCTGCCCCCAAATTTTTGGAAAGCTCTCTTCCAGGGAGAAAGGGGGGTGTCCCTCTAGTGAGGTTAAATATTACTTAGTCCTTGCTCTCAGAGACTGAAGTCTTCTTCAAGGAGAAAAAAAACCCAGCTCTTCATCAGAGCTGCAAAGTACTTGACAAAGGCCCATTCTCCTACCCAGGCAGCTGTGCAGCTGGTTTTGTCCAAGGTGAAAGGGAAACCGCCTCCAGAGAGGTCAAAAAGACATTCTCCTCATCAAGTCTAGAGAGGAACCTCTCCCTGCAGGCACTTAGACATGGGAACAATCAGTGCTCAAAGCAGCGGCATCCCTACAGCTGTGGGAAAGGAGACTCTGCAAAAGCCAGCAAAATTACTGGGGCTTTAAAGCTTTTGTGCAGGTTTCCAGCCACTAGAGGGAGAGGCCCCTTTAAAAGCAAGGAGTGGAAGCATCCTTAGGTATGTCTATATGGCACAGTAAGCCCAGGTCTGTGGGACCAGGCTTGTGGACTTGGTTTTTACAGCACTGTGCTTGAGCGGCCACACTGCATTGTAAGCCTGGGTTTACAATTGCTGGCCCTGGGTCGCAAGCTGTGCTCACACATCTGTACTGGACTACACAGGCCTTCTGACTCGGGACTGCTGCCTGACCTGCATCCACACTGCAAAATGACAGGGCTTGGGCCCAACTCTCAGAAGACTCCTAGGACTCAGGTCCTGAGTGTTTGCTGACCCAAGTCAAACTGATTTGTGTGTGGAAGGAAGGAAAGGTTGGGGTTAAACCTGTGACAAAGCCCAGGTGTAGTATGCTATGTAGACATAACCTTAGACACCACCACTTAGATAAGAGCACCTTGGCCTTGCCTATATTGAAAATTGCGCCAGTTTAACTAGCTAGTTGCACTAGTTTAATTGGATTAGCTAAACCTGTGTGGACAGTCTTAAATCTTTAAGATTTACACTGGTTTGGCCAGATTGAAATAAAACGCCCCTTTAGTTAAACCCATGCATGTACCACAGACCAGGGCTCCGATGCTGGACCTTTGACCTCAAGTGATAGGCTCCTTAGAAATAACTAAGATGAATAGAGAGAGAGGCTTAAATAAGAAGTGGGGAGAAGGAACAGCAGAACTACTCTCTAGGGTGACGGTCAGCCCGGGTGGAAAGCAGACACAAAGCCTCATACCATTTCGCTCCCAACTAAGCCTTTTTTGAGGATGTAAGTGGCACCCAGGCCTTGTGCTGGACCTTTCCGTGGAGGCAATGGCATCTGCTAGAGAGTCTGGAAGTGCTGGAGGGATGTTGGTGGCATGCTACCGACTCAGAACCTGGAAGCTTCAATCCGTTGCAGACATTGGCTAGGCAAGGGGCAGGCAGGGATTCTGGATATTGCTGTGTTATTTATACTGGGGGCGGGGAAAAGAGTTGACTTGCAGCTCAGTACAGTTCACCTATGCAGCCGTGTGCGTCCATCACTGGTACCCTCACTCTACTTCACTTCTCACATTTGGACCTAAGCTCTTCAGTGCAGTAACTACCTCTTCCTATGTAGATGTACAGCACTTAACACAATGGGGACCTGATCCCAAAGAGGGCCCTTGGGCACTACCACAATAATCTCTGGCAGCTGGTGGCTACACAAACTACTCTCTTGACTAACCCGGCTTCCCATTTCCTTCCATACCTTTGTCCAATTCACACAGATCTTTCCTTCAGCTCACTTGTAGCCAAAAACTGACCTACCCTCTCTTATGTTCACAACACACACAGAGAAGTTCAATAAAAACATCAAATACTCTTGCTAGAAGGCTGGAACGTAACATTAACTTTTTTCTTAAAATCCAAAACCCTAGCACACAAGAACCAAAGGTCAGCAAGTGACAAAGCAGGCAGCTCCCCGAGGCAATGAGGCACAACTCACACTGCTTTGCTGTAGGCTGGCTTTTCACAGACTGACCACAGATCACCCATATCACACACTTCTCTACAGAGACCTGTAGCCTGCAAGCAGGACCAGGAAGCCCATTACTCTTAAAGTGCTAGCTTATAATTTTAACCCAGTTTTCAATACACCACAGCCTCACCCTGGAAAGATAAGTTGTACTCCTTCTGCTGTCTGGATTTATAGTTACTGAGGGCTTTGAGAGGCTGGTTTGGTAACAATTCATCTTACATGCCCTGTCCTTTTCTCTATAATTTAATCAAGGCAATTTATTATGTTGCCCTGAGGCAAGTAGGCAAATAAGAACAGACGATGCCGTTCTCTGCGCTGTTCTCAGCTTGTGGAGATGAGGGAGCTTTCCCCTGGCATGGGTCAGTCCTGGGGAGCCTTTTCTCCAGCATGCTGGGGGAAGACAGATGTTTTTGAGGTGTTTTCCTGCAATTTGGATTACTGAAATATGCATGAGACAAAAAAATTAAAAAAAATAAAGCACAGGGAACAGAAAATCATTGTGGGTTTTTAATTTGAAAGGTGAGATCGAATTGCTGTTTGTATTCTCCCTTTAATGGGCCCTCAATTGATAATTAGTGTTATATTATCACACATCTTTAATAGAATATTGATGCCTTTGGCAGAGATATAATCCCAGTGTCAAGAGTAATTCCCCTCTTTCCAGCGTGTTGCACTTATTACACACAGGCACAGCAGAGACAGTCACAAGGCTTGGCTGATGCATCTCAAATCAATTAGATGCAGCACTTCACACAAGTGACTTACAGCACATCAGAGAAATGCATATTAATGCTTTGCCTTGGGAGTGCAAACTGACAGAAGAAAAGCTGGCTTTGTTTGACTTTCTTACGCTTGTCCTTTTGGTCCCAGGGAACCCTCTGGGATAGCAGTCTGAGTCCTGGAATGCATCCCAGCCTTGCTTGGGAGCCCTTGACATCCCAGGGAGGAAGGCTGCAGGTGTGGCACAGCCCTTTGTGACTCTGATGTGGAGAAGACGAGTTCCCCGGTGTCGTGTTGCCGTAGGATGTGTTGAGCTATCCGATGCAACTCACTGATGAGTGTTACTGCAAGATGTCTCCAGGGATTTTCTTACTCCACTCAAGCTAGCAAATGGCTGCTCCTTACTAGTCCCATCACCCACAAGCATTTGGATGAAACTCATCCCAGTGCCGAGGGGCAACTCAAGCCCTATGCACCACCTAAATCCATCCTAAGCCTGAAGTTGCAATTTCCTTGGAACTCGTCACTGTCAGCAGGATCTTTCTGCAGATAGCTAGCACTGAGCCAGGCACCACTGTAGTGCTTGGGCCCTGTGCTGTCTCTATGCACTGTGGAGCACTTCACCCTCCAGGAACCTGTAGCTCCACCCAGGTGCCTGCACTGAAGGACCAGGCTAGAACCTACACAGTGAGGTCTGCAAAAGGATGCAGAAGCACTCGCAAAAGTTACAGCGAAGCCAGACAAAGCCCTGGGTTCATTTATCAAAGTGCTTTCAGGTCCCATCGGAAGGCAGGTGTAACAATAATAAATACTAAGCAAAGCACGTTAATCTCTATCCTGGGAGGCCCTGCTAACCCTGGCCAGCTCCTGAGCTCCTCGCAAAGCTTAGTTCAGTAATGGTGGGTGTCAGACTGGACCAGGAGTCTGTTCCAGCTTGGCATGGAAAGCCTCTTCTGGATCTGCTCCCAAGACAGTGGAGACTGGCCCCATGTCTCAGGCCCTGATTCTTACTCACACTCATTTACAACGCTGGAGCCTGGGGGCCTTTGTTATAAATGAGACTTCCACAGCGTTCAGTGGGGATCCTTGTACTTGTTTTGGTCCAGGACTGTTATTGTAAGAATCAGTTAATGAATCGTACACACCAGCTCTTGCTCATGTGCACACAGACGCACACACACGCACACAGTCAGCAGATAGTAGAATCCTCACAAGCAATCATCTCACAAATGACAGCAAAGGGAAGCTCGGATCTTTACATCCCCTGTTATCTTAGTCTGCTGAAGGCTTATTTGGGGTCTGTCAACATTGTGTTCCCAGTGGAAAGCTCTGCTTCTCATTTCTCCTCTCCCCCTCGTTGTTCCCCGGAATGAAAGATGAGCACGCCAAAGCTCTGGTTTTCCTCTTGCTTTCTTTGAGGATTTCTCAGTTGTCTTTCAAGGACACTCAAGCCTAAGGGGTGGTAGATTACAAACGTCTCCCTGCAGCATGTCTTTCTGACCACAATGATGCCACAGCCATGATGTTCTGTGAAGGGTTTTACATGGGGTATATTTCTAACATGAGTTGTGTTTAGCTTGCTGTGTCTCCCTGTGCTTCTTAATTCCACAGCCATGCACTGAGCTTGAGAGTGGTGCTGGAGTCTGGATTTCTCCATCATGCTGTTACCTCGGCAGCACAACCCAATGGATGAGTTTGCAGGAATAAACTTTTTATCCAGATGGGATGACATTGTGCCTGTTCCAGAACGTCGCCGTCAGTCATGGGGTGATGCACATAGTATTAAAACAGACAAGGGAGAGAATGGGATTTCAGGGCTCATTCAGATCCCACAACCTCTGGTGGGGCGACAGGAGTTCTCCCAAGAGCAGCTGGGTAACCCTGGAAAATCCAAGTCAGGAGGCCACCCACAGGGGATTTGTGGGAGGGCTGGTTTTAGTCATTATTATTACTTTGTATAAAGAATTTGGTGCTGCTAAAAGATGCCAGATGGAGAGACCTAGAGACCAGGGGTTGGATGAACTCCACAAACTTCTGAGCTCAGGGTCGGCTCAGCTTTCCCAAACTCCCCCAACTTCTGGGTCTGTAAAACCAGTACTGGGAAGTTTATGAAACCAGGGTCTCCTTCCCATCCCCCCATAAAGCTCCTGGCATTTCCTGATTCTAGTCCTGCTCACTTCCCTCCCTTGCAGAGCCGCTAATGTGCCTCAAGAGGAAAATCGGTGCAAACGTGGGGTGTTAGCGTAGGCCTCAGGAGACGAAGTCAATCCCTGCTATGCTAGGTAATCCCTGTGTGACCTTTGGCAAGTCTCTTTGTCTCAATGTCCCTTTTGTAAGATGGGGACAATAGCACTGCCTGACCTCACCGGGGTGTTTGACAAGAGATACAGTAAAGGTGGTGAGGTGCTGCGGTACCATGGTGATGGGCACCAGATAAGTACATAGATATCTCGGTCTAAGTAGAATCAGAATTTTCTTCCGCACCATTCTTCAAGTCTGGGCTGCTCCTTGCTGATAGCCATGCTGCTGAAATCCAATGCAGGCCAGTGGCTTGGATTTAGTGTATTTTACTCCTCCACACAAGAGCATTAGCTTCAAAGATGATGCTTGGGAGCATTTTCTATTTCTTCCCAGTCTGCATGGCAGACACACACAAAAATTCCATGTGCTATAATACATGTACTGAGTTTGCTAGTGCTCAGCTGCTTCCATTTCCAAGTCAGTATGGGGCTGATGCCTCCTGATATTACTCCCACAAAAATCATGCTAGCACTTAATCTGTGCTGCCGAGCCTGTGTGTGTGTGTGTTTCAGAGCCTGCCCTCCTACACGGAAAGCTGCTTTTGCTATCACATTTGTCACCTGTGTTCATTGCAAAGCACTGGGATGTTTCACCCAATTTCCAAACACACTAAAATTGATTAAAACTGCTAAATATGCAGCTAAACAGCCAGGGCAGCTCTCGGCAGACAATATGCATCTCTGCTATTACCTAATGGCCAGGGCACTTAAAAGGCAGTTGGCTGCAATGTGCAGAATGCAGCCATTCTGCCTCTAGAGCTGTGAAAAATTAGTGGGATATTGTTCTCAAAGCTTTTTGCCTGATTCATTTGGGGGAAGTTCACCTCCCCTCAGACATCTGATTTTCTACAAAACAGCTGCTCTGAATCGAAAAACTGAGTGTCCAGCAGCCTTGTATGAGCTCTTTTTAATGACAAATCCGGCCTTTTTTAAAGTGAAAATGTCATGACTTTGGGGGGAAGTGGGTTTTTTTGGCGGAGGGAGGGCAGGGTGTGCAAACTAAAGTAATTTTCCTCTTTGTCACCAGTGCAAAACTAAATAAAATGCAGATTTCACCTAGGCTCACCTTTATATGCAAGTGTTTGCCTCACCTCTAAGCACCTCCCATGCTGTCACAACTTCACGGCTATTTTTAGCAAGCCAGGTCAATCCAAGCTAGCTCAGGTATGCTCACACATGCTGCAATCACTCCTCTGACTGCAGTGTCGACATTCACCCAGAGACAGCTGATTGGGTAGCCGTGTTGAGACCTGAGAGTGAGGGTGCACGGGCGAATGTTGACTCATCATGGCTGAGTAACCAGTTTTCAGTAACTCTATTGTAAATGCAGCCTGGCAGTAAATGGTCCCATCACTTCCAAAATGTGTGTATTCTCCCCCTGCCCCGATTTCTGAAGCATTTCTGAGCTCCCATGTCAGGAAATGGAGGTAGCGTAAATGATACATTGCTGAAGACTCAGGGGAAGGTGGGCTTGTAAATAAGGGAAAAGCCTGAGTCGGCAGACCTGGGTTCTGTCCCGGCCGTGCCACACACTCCCTGGGTGACCTGAGCAAGGCCTTTTGTGGCTTTGGTTCCTCATCTGTAGAATGGAGATAATCACTTTACATTTCATCGGGGTTGTGAGGCCTAATACGTTAGCATTTGTGAGGTGTTCAGCTGCTATGGACATGCCAATAAACAAACGAATTAAATCAGGGCAAGGACGGCCTGTTTGTTACATATCTGTACAGGGCCTAGCACAAGGGGGCTGAGTTGCCTACGTT
The DNA here is from genome assembly GCF_002925995.2 of Terrapene triunguis. Taxonomy (NCBI): domain Eukaryota; kingdom Metazoa; phylum Chordata; order Testudines; family Emydidae; genus Terrapene; species Terrapene triunguis. The sequence goes on along the minus strand of NW_020664725.1, from coordinate 16,146,113 downwards.
CTACCACAATACGAATTAATAAATAGTTACATCAATAATAAAAACTTCTGCTTCATTAAGAGAGGTCACACGAATAGCTGTTCTTAGGGCTATCTACTCTCCCTTCCCAGCGTCCAGAGTATTGCCCATAAATAGCCTGTCCACAAGGCCAAATCCAGCCATGGCATAGGCAGGCAGTGAAGTGAACAGCTGTGAATTTGCTTCATTGGATCAGAAGTGCCTAAGCAGGTCAGGCACCTAGCTCCCATGACCTTCCAATGAGACTGAGGCTCTTAGGTCAGTTTTGATGCTCTCAAGTCACTTAGGCACTTATGAAAATTTGATTCACAGTCTCTAAATAAACCCTGGAGCTGGGACTCAATGGATTGGAGTCGCCACTGGAGTTTCTTTAAGAATTCTTCTTGTGAACTACAAAGACTGGATGTATTTAACATTTAGCAAAACACTAGCAATCAGCAATCTTTTCTTCATAGACACAAAAGCGTCTGCACCTAGGACTCCCGAATAATGATTGAAATGCATATTAGCATATATATTTCCTTGAGAACTGAACTTTCATAGGGCTAGCCTTGAAAGCAATGCAGAGTATTTACAGCTCTTTTGAAGCCCCCTGGGAGAGGATAATCTTAAAGTGCCGCAGACACCGCATGGAAAAACTAGGAAAAACATTCAATTTAGGAACAATTTTGCCATCATCTTTGGGAGTGTATTTTTTTTTAAGCATTTGCTCCCACTTCAGGTTATTTCCCCATCTGAGGTCTGCACCTTCTCGGACATTGCAGCAGGCCACTGGGAGGTCACAGGCAGGGGGATTAAGGGTTCAGGTGGGGAAGGAGCCGCAGTAGGCGAAAAAAAGGATTGTTTTCATGCAAATATCTCTGTAGAAATAGAGACTGGGAAGAAGAGAAACACAGGAAATTGAGCAGCAGATTTGTCTCTAAGTAAAATGTTTTTCATAGTTCTCCCAAGAGTCATCGGTGGGTTTTTAAGACTACAATGTGAGCATCATGTCCTGCAATTCTGTAACCATGTCCAGTGCAAAACAAACACCCGCAGAGACACACATTCTCACATGCAAACACTCACAGGTGCACCGACACACGTGTGTATATGCACATTCTCACACACACCGGTGACAGAGTTCACTCACCAAGGCAGCGCCTCCTGCTGGCCATCATGGGCATTAGTTTCACCAGCTGCTGCGCCCTCTCCAGATGGTGCCTCTCCCATCGTCTCTGCCTGCAGACCCACCCCAGTCCAAGTCCCCTTCATGATTCAGCCCTCTGGCCAAGTCACCATCCATGTTTTCCCCCTTTCAGGGTGTGGGGTGGGAGTATCTCCCAGTTCTTTAGTCCAGACTTTTCCCCAGTGGTGAGTGGGGGGGACACGTGTCACTAGCAACTTCCTGCTGCTCTCCTTAACTTCTCTGCCAGAGCTGCTTCAATTCCCTGGGCCACTTCCCCACAGCCTCAGCACCGTCTTCGCCCTTCTCTCAGGGCCTCCAGCCAGCACATCCCAGCAGCCAAGTAGGAGCTCCCCCAGTACCTGTCAGCAATTGTTCTGCCCAAGTTGCTACCATCCTTCAATCCATTAGGAACACAGTCCTCTCTCCTGGGACTCCCTGGACCCCCACTCTGACCTATAGCTCCCTTTTATATGAGCCCACTGGGCCCTGATTGGTTGCTCTGTGCAGCCTCTCTCCAATTGGCTCTTTTTAACCCCTTCCTTTCTGGTGTGGAATGAATACCCCATCACAACACCACACCCCTACAATTTGCTCAGAGGCAATACACCAGAGCTGTTGTCAAACAGTGCAAGAATTGTGATTCACAAATATTTTCCCAAACAAAAATACCATGTTCAGTATGTTGAAAGTCATGGGGCAATAGTATTCATTATTCATGAGTATATGGACCACTAACAGATATTCACACACTCACAGATCCAAAAAGTTTAACTAATTGATTATTCTACCAAAAATTCGCTATGAATGTTGCTTGTCATTCATTATTCTGCTGTTAAAAACTTTGAGCCAGCCAAAAAGAGTAGAAATAATGCAATGTGACTATACATACCACAGGTACTGAATATTACAAATTCAAAATATTCTGAGCGAACAAGTTGGCTGAAATAGAATAGGCAGATAATTATTCAGAGAAATGATGTGGTGAATAATTACAAACAGCAACAGCATTCATGGAAATAAGGATTGGTTCACAAGGGTCTGAATTTACACAAACATTGTACCTAACAAATTGTTTGAACAGTTCTAATTCAAGCATAAACTGAGTTGCATGCTGCAAGCAGGGAATAAACCTTCAACTGTTCCCTGCTTTGTTTTTTGCTGTTGACTCACCTAAGGCCCGTGGAATTATAAACCAGCAATTTGAGCATGACAAATAGGGAATGTGGACTCAGAAGTAATCCTTATGAAGTTCTACTGGACATGTTTGATAGGTATCCCTTTAAATCTCCTTACGTCTACTTCACATTAAGAATTAAATCATCTCTCACAAATCCCTATGTTTGAGGATCCACGTTAAAGCGATAAGAATGTCACGTTATTCATGGTGTGAGTGCCAGCATTTACATCAGCCTCCTTGTACCTCTCATGCTGTTGATCAGAGGTACATTAAAATAGAGATTTTAGTTCCTGTGTATGAAACTTTGTCCAAAATTCAAACTCAAGCACAAAAGAAGTTTGGTAACTGCCCTCCCCACCCCCATTCACACACACACACACACACACACACACTTATACATTAATTATATACATCACACTGCCCTGCATGTCCTGATGCAGCGCCATAATACCTGAGAGAAGTTATTGGTTCGAGCAGTCTGAGCTAGGGATGTATCAGAGCCAAAACCTTACCAACTGTGGTGGTAACAGGATTTTAACTGAATAATGAAAATGTGTATTTACCTTTACCTCTAAAAAGGTTGTTTTCTGGAGTTGAGGTTTTGAGAGTGGAACCAGTCTAGTGTACTTTTATGGGTTTATTAAAAGAATAAGCAAACAAATATGACGGTTAGCAAATATGTCACGAGCTAATTGTACTTCTAGTTTCCCGTAACTAATCAAATATAACACAATGCAATAATCAAATCCAGATTGCAACTGAAAGTCAATCAATAGAGCAATGGTTCAATTTATCAGGCTCCCAATTACTACAATGAACAATTAAATCAATGTATAAGGTTAACCTAAGAATTACTTCAATCCTTTACGGGAAATAAAGAAAGAACCTTTATTTCAATCCAAACAACTGAGCTCAGAATCTACCAAAACCAGAAGCGGACTTTTGCCTTTGTGTTAAGAAGTATAACTCTTTACATGATTTCTTTGTACCTTCCCACTTTGCTGCTCCACCTGAAGTTTCTCTGAACATACCACCCAGGTTAGATGTTATTTACTCGGCTTATTCCCTGTCCCACATTAATATAGTGTCTGCATCTTTCTGACACTTTTACACAGATGTAGAAATGATTCTTAAAACAGGCACTTAACATCTTTGGAATAACATGCTGTTAACCCAGAATAGTTTCCTACTAATTAGGTAACAGACTGGGGGGAGAGGGGGTTAGTGTCTATCTGGGGGAATGGTTCAGTGATACACAAACACAAACACACACACACTACTGGAAGGTTGGAGGACTCACACATCTCTGGATTCTATACAAAAGCACTCTCATGCCTCCTTACACTCTCTCACTCACGTGATGCTGCAAACAAGTTGAGCTCCTTTCACATGCAGGGAGGTGGTCGGTCTCTTCTCTCTCTTACAGGTAGGTTTCAGGCTTGGCTTTGCTGATGGTCAGAGTCTTTCATGTCTTCTCTGGATGGCCTGTCTAGGGAAGAAGCAGGATAGAGCTCAAGGTGTCATCGGTGGGAGAATCTTTTGTAAGGTTCAGTGTCCCCTGGCTTTGCCTCAAGGATTACTCTTGTGCAGTTAGGGGTACCAGGATGTTGGCTATAGCTCAATGTGAACAAATATCATAATCTGAGGTCATAGGCGAAAGTACCAGTCTAAGGTGGACATTTTCTTGCCAAATCCATTGGTAACCACAATCAGATGTCCTCTTCATAAGCAGGACATGTGAGAGGCCCACTTAAGAAGGAGCGTGAAATAGACTTCCACATGAGAAGGCCCATTCCCACTTTGCTAAATATTATTAGCAATTCATTGTCAATTACGCTTTCATACATTTCCACTCCTTCCTTGTGACAAGGGAAGAGGGACTCTGAGAGGGTGATCATGCCCAGGGATAGTGCATGGCCTATTCCAGTGCCCTGTCACCTAAAATCAAAGCATAGTATTCTTTACTAATACTAATCGTCATTTATTGACCAAATAAAGTAATCCAGGCCCAAACTCAAATCTGGCCAATGTTCCTATAAACTTCCAGAAACTTTGTCACACAATTTTCATCAGCTTCCAAATGGTTCTAGACAATCAGCTAGGGGTTGGGGTACAGAAATGATCGCGTCTCTAGCAGATATCACGATCTGATTCACAAGGTTCCTGGTCCTTCCCCCAATCCTTCCACCCTGCTACCCACAGAAATCAACAGAGGCTTTGTTTCTGCTAGAAAAATCCTGTTTCTCCATTGTAAACTGTGCGGAGCAGGGATTCTGTCTTCACACTTGTTTGTATAGTGCCCTGGTCAGACCTCTGTCTGCTACTGTATTATAAATAATAATAAAGCAATATAGACCAGCTGAACTATTACGAGAAGAGATCCAGAAACTATTCCTCTTTGCAAGAATTTGTGAAAAACAAGCACATGTGTAATAAGAAAAAGAAACAAGATAATTTTTGGCGCTCCTGTTCTGGGTGCAGCAGAATAAAAGGCGTATTTTATTCATTGAGGAGCAGCTGTATTACCTAAAGCAGAAATTCAGCCCTAATCTAGGTAGATGGCTGAAGCTTTAGAGAGCCTAAACAGTGAGTAAGCAGAAGATCTTTCTTCTCTTTCAAGCAACAGGCCTGCCCGGGGGGGAGGAGAGGGGGGTGTTGTTGACCTTCCACACTTGTCTCTCCCAAGTAGCCAAAGTATTTTCAGGTATCAGGCACAAATGTAAACCTTCCCACATGGTGTGGATTCTATAACACTGAATCTCAGGTGCTGACTTTCAGCTGCAGCAGCTTCTTAAACCTGACCGTGCAGTGCCTGGGCATGTCGACACTCAAGAATCCTCTATAATCAATGTGGGGCATTTCAATTCTATAGCCTGGCAGAAACTGGGAGGGAGGGAGGGACGGGGAGAACCAGTCAGTGTATTTAAGGGCTGGCTTACAAAGGGACACTTTTAGAATTCGATCTAGGGAGCTAGGGTAAATGCTGACTAAGTGAAGCTCTAATAACCATCTACAAGTATTTGGGGGTTGCAAATACCAAGGAAGGGGAGGAATTATTGAGCACAGCAATTCAAGGTCCAGGATCTATTTCCAGCAACAGGATCAGGCAAAATGCAGGCAGATGTGTGCTGCGGATCGTGTGCTTGTGGGTCTTCTTCTTACCATCCCCAACTAAAGGTCCAGTTTATCCCCGACCCTTCTAGATACAGGCTAAGTGGGGGAGAGAGAGTCCTCAAACACACGTGAAATGAGTGGCTGTTTGGGGCACTATCCTTCTGGGGCCCTACTGTGTGCTGTATAACTCAAGGTCTGGATTCTTACTTGGGGCTTCACAACATGAAAGCTGACTGTTCTGGGACAGCCCCTCCAGCTTCCCAGGGGACAGTCCAACGTACGACAGGAAACATACAAGATGAATTCAGAGGCTAAAGTGTCCCTCGCTGATTTAGGTCAGAGAGATGAAGCCATTACAAATGCTTTGTTCTGCGGTGCTGGGATCCAGGAAATAAACCTTTAAAATTCCTCCTGTTTGGGCCAAAACACAGCACTTGCAAAGGTTGGAGTCTGAGAGAGAAACTCTGTAGAATTCCTAGAACACCAGCCCCCGGGATCCGCCTACATTTCCCTGGAAGGAGTCAGGTGAGACCTCAGTGCAGCTTGGAGTCTTTACACACAGGCTGCTTCCCATCCTCTGTTGAAATCCCCTGTCAATTATTCAAGGCCCATGTTCTATTTTACTCGCCTAAGTCGTGCAGGTGGTGAGTTGTGTAAATCCTTTCATGCTAGCCGTCCCCAACGCCGAAGGAATTAAAAGTGGAACATGAAGGAATGAAAAATTCATTCTGCTCACTGCTTGGAACTGAATGGGCTGTGCGGGTCTGAGGCACAGGAGTGATTCTCGGATGCATCAGCAGCTGGCTTCTGACAAAGCCTGGCTCTGTTGTGCTGCATAAGAGACACCTGGAGCGAGGCAGGTGCATGCTGGCTGTGGAATCGGATCTTACATGCTTGTGTGACACGGTGCAATGTAGCAAGGGCTGGCCCACTGGAGAATGCTTGGCACTGCTGAGCAGTAGCCTCTGCCCCGGGGTGTGCCACAGATGCTCCTGGAACTGGTCAAGTGGTGGACTCAGTCCTACCAGCAAGATATTTTATTTCCATAGGCTGAGAGTATAGCGATGATGCTGGAGGCAAATGCCCTCGAGGGAGACAGCTGGGAGGGAGGCTGTTCTTGCAGGGTAGGTAGCCGGGATGGGAGGAGGAGGTACTGGGAATCGCACAAGGGGACCTTGTTCCCACAAGGTGTCCAGGCCAAAGAGGTCTGGTAAGGCCTGAAGCTCCAGAGACCCATTTCCGATTTTACAAGGTTTGCTGATGGCCAAGCCATGCATGATAATGTGATCACGTATGCCTGTCGGGTGTGAGGCTTCGCTCCAGGGTGTCTAGAAAATCCAGGTCACTGGGGAACGATGGTTACATGGCCTGGCAAATAAATCACATGATGTCAGGCCAGATGGGTCTGGACAATACTGCCCGTGGCAGCACTGTTCTTGTGGAGAAATCACACATGGACTCACACACACGCATGCACACACAGATTCATGTATGTATGTGTGCACACACACACACACAGAGAACATGAGGCTAGCACATAGATGCTAAATATCCCAGAAACTGACTATAATGTTTGAGGGGATCCAGGAGATTTTACATCACAGGTTATAGGGAAATCCTTCTGTGATTTCGAGCTGACAGGGTAATGGGGATCCCACTTTGGCTTTAGAGTACGCATCAGCAAAGAGAATCTCCCTCTTCCCCACCCGTCACGACACTGGAAACGCAGGAACTCCCTACTATATTAGCTCCCGCTTATCCAAAGAAATATAGAAATGTGGCAGATCCACCCTTCTAGTTCTTCCTCAAACCCCCAAAGCACTGACAACTCCATTCTGAGCTGTCTCTTCAATATTTCATATTAAACACACACACGCAGCCTGCAGTTTCTCTTAGCACTTTTCATCTGACTCTTTCTATTTTTAAGCTACATTTATGTCAGCCAAGGATCAGTGCACACAGTTCCTGAGCCTGCAATTCCAACACAGTCTGTGAGAGCACAGCACAGTGAGCAGAGCCTGTTACACACATACAAATACACATTTTTCTAGCTAACACGCACCTTTTAATCTGGAAGTCTGGGAGCTGCTGGCCCTTTAAAACAGTAATCAACACAGTGCAAGCTACCCAGACCCAGGCTGATTTGTTCCCTTTTCTTTCCCTCATACAACATAATTCAGAGGCTGTCAAAATGAATCTGTACATTGCTTACATTTGTGCTAAGCCATGTCTCTTGCATTTACATGAGGAGCATAGCTACCCTGGAGCATTAAGGAGGACTTGTGTGCATTGGATGGGAAGCTTTCACCACAGCAGTGTGATGATTCAGACTCTGTTACAGAGCAGCATATGAGAAACCAGGCTGTGTCATCCTGTGCCTAGCCCTGGGTAGCCCCCACTGAGCCATCCAGGCTGGGATTTCTCATCGATCTAGACTCCTGAGATGGCTGTTGAAACCACAGCGAAGGAAAGTGGGGGTTGGGAGATGGAGAGGGATTTGGTCAGAAGAGGGGCCGAGACAGTGAGTTTGGCCTCCGATGCTTTAAGATGTGGAAAGGCAGCCGAGTGCTCCAGGTCTCCATTCAGATGCAGTTACTTTGACAGGTGATGAACTGAAGTGGACTGTGCCTTAGCAAGGGAATCTTCCCATTCTTTTGACTTCTCCCTAGATTACCTGTTTCCAGCGTCATTCCCCTCCAGATACAGTGTGTGCACACGTCCATCCCTTCATGCCACCTGACAGGGGAATGGAGTCACTGCAGGAGAGGTGCATTGCACACACAGATGGATCCCCTTCTGCCGGGACTGCCGTTTGCTGCTATGTTGGTGACAGAGCTTTAGAGGCGTACGGTGCACAGTGTCTTCTCAGCTGGGCCCGCATTCCATGAGAATCATTATTGTGCTTGCATTGTTACTTGCTAAACCTGGCAGTGGGCTTGTCCCTGCCCCAAGGAATTCAGTTACACTTGGCGTTCTGTCCTGTGACCCAGTATCATAGGAACACAGAAATGGCCAGCCGGGATCAGAACCAAGGTCCATCTAGCCCAGTCTCCGACATGGCCTGTGCCAGATGTTTCAGAGGAAGATGTAAGAATTCTGCAGTAACAGATGTAGGATAATCCACCCCCATTAGGTCTCATCCTGGTCTCCTAATAGCTAGAGACTGGCTTAACCCCTGAAGCAGGGTTCAATCCTCTGCCTGAATTTTGGTTGGCACTAATGATCATCATTTGCGCCATCAGTTTGACCTTGTGAGTGTACATGAACATTTTGTTTGTGGGGTGGATTTTTTTGCCATTTTCAGCAATTTCTCTAGCTTTCCATGGCAAAAATGATGGCCGGGGGCGGGGCGGGGGCCGTTGCCTCCACCCTGACCCCGTTGTAGGAATTACCACCTTCAGGAGATTGGAAGTGTGGGAATAATAGTTCAAAAGCAATATATGTCAGTAACTCCACCACCCTGCCCCATGTGTTGCTTCTGAATTCCACTGGGTGACTGGGCATTGGGAAGATTGCCACATGAGCTGACATATATCCCTTTCTACATGTGGTGAGTTTACCATGGACAGAACAAACTCATCCCATGCAGCAAAAGGGCACCAAGTTCCTGGTTTCAGGCCCAACTGAGCCCTACACTCTGGTGTTTAGCTGCTGTGCTCTGCCCCTGAGCTTCACAAGACCCTCTGGGTGAGAGTGCTCTGCTGGGACACATGGTTTCGTCCATTTAGCAACCTCTCAGAAGCATCTGTCCATGCCTTCCATCCATTGACAGTGGGCTGATGACCAAGGCTCACAGGAACTTCCATTGCTTGGAGCATTTAAAACAAGAGAGGACCAAGCAGCATAAAATGCACTGTAGGCACAATCATACTCTAGTCCCCAGGGGCAAGACTAGGGGGCCAGACAGACCTTTTCTGTTTCTAATGGCAATGGCTCCTTTCACAGGAGGATGCGTGGATAATGGACAATGCCCCGAGCTGCTGGGATCAAGAGAATACACCTGATTAGAACCTCAAAATCAAGTTTACTTTGAATCACACTCTCCTCCCTGCTTGGGGGCTCTTGGTTTGCAAACAGTTCGGTAAAGGCAGCAGGCTAGTTAGTTACAAAGAGACACCAGGAGGCTTCAGACCTTAAAACTGATTCCTCTTCTTCACCTAATTAGCCAGATCTAATTTGCAATATAGAAAAGCTAATGTGGTACTACAGCAAAGTGCCTACCTCCCCTGACTGGGGAAATACAGCATGTCAGGCAGAGGAGAATGCACCTCTCTTTCTGTTCCTCAGCAGAGTGTAATAACAAACACTGTTGTTTGGGAGCTCTTCGGGCACCTGCTTTTTGTTTTCCTTACATATCCCTTATGAAAAGAACAATCCACCCTTTCAGAGGGAACTCACATGCGGGCAGCGGTGGGGGCGGAAATGCACGGAATGGATCCTCAGCAATACAGAGATCTCTGCAATGCTTTCCACAGCTGGTAATAGACTACTGGCCCTGCCTTGGGAAATAAGCCTCCAAAAGAGCCGGACAGGCATCTGTCTGTTGGCACCACCTGACTGGCATCACCACCGGAGCCCTACGGAATATGGAAAGTAACAGCCTAGTGCTCCCATCCAAATCTAACCAAATGTGCAGCTTGATATGACGAGGTTGGGTGTGTGTGGGGGGGGGAAGATCCATGGTTAGCACAGCTCTAAAGCAGCTTAGTGGAACTGCTAGGCAGTTTTGGCTGTTAACATCCCAGTTCCGAGTCCTCTCTCCCTTGCACGCACGCACGCACACCCATCGGAATACTTCTACAAGTGGCGTCTCATTTTGTGCTGCCATGTGCCTATGTAAATCCAGAGCAGCCCCACTACATTTGTGCCAGTCCAGACATGATTCTAAATTGCCCCGAGCTTGAAAGGTTTTGGATCTGAGCTTTCTGGTTCAGACTCCCAGCTCTTGTTAAAAGCAGCTTCTCTCGGGGCTTTTCCATCCTACCTTGTTGCCAAGTTCCCTGTTACTGGAGAGAATTGAACAATCCAGGAGGGACAGTTCTGCAACTATCTATTTATCTACCTACCTACTTTAACAGAAAGCGGCATAGCCTTTTGAGAGAGCCCTAATTGTCCCAGCTTATCATGCTTTCTCTGATTGCAATGCACATCTCCAGTGAAACAGAGAAGGGCCCTCCCGTGTGCAAAACAAATGGCTCCCAGTGTGAAAAATGATTTAAGGGAGAAGGTTTAAAAGTTGAGATGATTAATGTATATGACTTAGCTGGCACGCTGGAAATGATAAATCAAGAAGGAATGGGAAAGCAGTGCATAAATTCAGAGCCGGGCCGCTCGGGACTTGAATGGTAGAAACTTGAGGCCTGCTGCCAATGCAACTCTTAAGCTGGGTGGTATCCAGCATTCAGATATCAACTGATTGAGATTCCTTAATGGAGAGGATAGGGTGGGGGGCTGGGGGAGGAACATGCTCCATTTGGACCTGTGTGCATGTGCCTGGAAGCCCTTATGTACAACCCTTCTGTCTAAATAGAAGATCGTTCCTTGAACAGGCCTAACTCCCTCAATCCAAACCTGACTCTTCATCATTACATCTTTAAATTGCCACATATTAAATTAGCTGCAGTGAAAAGATTTAGGAGACATCTTGAAGCCTCCTCAAGGAACCCAAGAATAATCTTAGAAGATTAAGAAAGCAAGAGGGACTGAACAGGAAAGGAGAAAGGGAATGGGGGAAAAAAAG
>NW_020664725.1:16106581-16134886 GCF_002925995.2 Terrapene triunguis | reverse complement strand
AGGAATATTTAAATACAATACAATTTATTTTTGTGTAGTCTCATTCAATGCAAAACTCTCACCGACGTTCCAGGGGCCGGTACAGAGCCTGTGAAGCGCATGTGCCTGTGCATAAGTAGTGTCACTTCCAACAGAAACAAGACTTAAATTGGTCTTTTCTTTGGTCCAGAAATAAACTCCATGGATTGCGCCTGTCCCAGAATAACCACCCGCCCTGAAATGCAAAAGGTGAAGAACCCACTCAAGCTTCTGAGCTCCCCCTTCCGCCACCGCCCCCCCCCCCAATGGGGAGCTAAAATAGGGAATTATCCTACTTCCAGGCTGGTTAACTTTGAAATCCAATCACCATAGCCTTAAAATATCTTGTGTGTGGCTGTCTGCTGGTAGCCCTGACCTGAACATTTTCTACAGCTCTTCATCCCACCAACAGACACACCCGCTGCTTCTTCTGCCGTAGTAGGTATTAAAAAGGAAACATTTATGTTAGCATGCTAAAAATACCTCCCTGCACTGCTATGTTCTAAGAACAGGAAAATATCTCACCTTATTGTGATGCATGTGATACAGTGAGAGGATAAACCCCTGCTTTGCAGAGCAGCTCTAGTAACAATATCCAGGATGGACCTTAGAGACAGCACACAAAGCTCAGAATTCTCGGCCAGAGCTGGTTCCAGGCTCCGTCAGAGGCCTGATCTCGGTGTGCTCCCATGCAATAAAGGCCAAGCAGGGAGAGGAGATTTAGAGGTGCACCGAAGGGGTGTAAGTAGGAACACTGAAATGACACTGAGTGAGGTTCGGAGCTGCAGAGCAAGAAATGTTCTTTTATTATTATTGATTTGCATTATGGTAGCACCTAGAGGCTCCCACTGAGATCAGTCCATGTTGTGCTCGGTGTTGTACACACACAATAAATAACTGTCCATGCCCCAAAGAGATTATAATCCAAACAGGCAAGAAAGTTGAAGAGTGGCAGAAAAGAAGAATTCTGATCCCCATTTTATAGAGGGGGCACTGAGGCACAGAGAGTTTAAATGACTTAGAATCACACAGGGGATTGGGGGTAGTCCTGGGAACTGAGCCCAGAGTCCCTCCTGAGCCCCAGTCTGATGCTTTAACCATGAGATCATTGTTCCTTTGTTACTACAGTGAAGCCTGTTGGACTGTGTAGGACACCATGCTACTGAAGCAGTGGAAGGCACATGGCATAGGCCCTTTATAAGTAGGTTAGATGATGTGGTCTGTAATCAGCGAAATAAACATTTGGCAGTGGGATGGGCTAAATGTGACTTAACAGATTTGTTTCCATCTGTATTTTCTACAGTGCTGTAGGCGTCAGCAGCAACAGGAGTGGGCTGAGTTCTCGAAAGCAACACGGCGTCTGGTCAAATATGTCAGCTGAGCCACATCGACCCTGACAAATGCCCAGAATAATTCATATACCTCAGCCTGTGCCAGTCTCAACATGGACCCCACAGACACTGGGGGAGCTTGGGTTTCTGCACCACTCGCGACTGACTGGGGAGTGTGCAACATCCACATCTAAAGAGGCAGAGCCACAGAGCGAGAGGTGTCTGTAAAGATAACTGGATCCTTGGATGGTCAGAGTAAAGAGACCCACTCTCCTTCTCTTGCCCCTACCCAGTCTCCTGGAACTCCAGGCTGGGGGTGCATTGAAAGAGCTATGTGAGAATATCTGGCTACTTCAGGCCTGCAGGATGCTCATTTCCAGCCAGCAGTAAGCTCTTCCCTTCACACCCAAACAGATCGAATCGCTGTGCCAGCAAGCACTGTAGAGATAAGAAAATCCCCTCTCTGCTTCCAAAATATCACTCTAGTTCTGCCTGTGAATCAACAAATTCAAAACAAAACCACCAAACCCAACAAATTGCCTGGAGCTGCCTTTTGTGCTGCTGTGTGGGTTCAGCAGAAAGGCTTTCTGACCGTCATCACTGCCCGGAAAAGGCTCCTTCTTCTTTATTTCAGATGAGATAAAAAATAGTCCCTGCTTTACTGATTGATAGATTACAAGAGCCTTTGGTCAGATTTTAGATCATTTCTCCTTTCCCACCCTACCTGCTTTGTTAGAGACAAACCACAAAAACACAGAGAGCAATTCAACTTCTACAGGAACGGAGGAGGGCAAAACACAAAAACAAAAACCAACCAACAAAAAACCCACCAAGGCACAAAGCTCAGTCCATGCAGGGAACGCGACGCTGCAAAATTGAACTTTTCCTGCCTCACAGTGTTCTTTGAAAGCATTCAATTATCTTTCTGCACCTATAGAAAATGTTGGAATTGCTTCCCAGAGCTTTTAAAGGGCTCTCTCTACAAAAGACACCGCATACCAGCTCAGTAGCAGAAGGAGGGGAAAAAAACAACACCAATCTATTTGTTTACCTTTGAAGAATCAAAAGTGATACAAATTCAGGCTGGAAATCTGTGTGTTGATGTCTGCATGTGCATCTCTCTCTCTCTCTCTCTTTCTTTGCTTACCTGCAGAAGCAGACAATGGGGTGATTTTCAGACAGGCCTTCAGTCTTAGGGGCATGATTTTCCACTGACAAAAGCAGCTGCAATGAACTGCGGGCATGGCTGGTAGCACTTAGACAACTAACCTCCTGATTTGTTGGTGCAATGCAGTAGAAAGATGTCTAAGGACTCCCAGTTTCACCTGTTATTCATTGTAGGTGCAAAAATTGTTGGCACAAAAATAAGCCTGCATAATACGCAGTATGATAGGACCTATCAAACTGGGATTATTTAGCCTGGCAAGGAGAAAGGCTAGAAAGCATTCAGTTTGAAGAGTTAAGATTATGAAGAGTAGAATGAAAACTGATCCGTCCCTAGTTTGCTATATTGAAGTAAGAGAACAAGGGCCCATTCACTGCAGTTAATAGCAGGTAAATCTAGAATAAATAGAAGTCAGTGTTTCCTCATCCAGTATGTTGGCAGCCTGTGGAATTAGCATCCATAGCAGGTCATAAAGTTAAATGTAGCTGGATTTAAAATGAAGCTGCATAATTTTACAATCAATAATTACATTTTTAGCAATGCAAGGAAAAGAGAAGGCTAATCCAAGCTCATGCTGAAGATAATGTCTGAAGAGGTCAGGCAGGAATTCTTCCCCAGCCACAATTGTCCAGGTACACTTAGGAGTGGTTACATTTCCACCTTCCTTTGAAGCATCAGGCATTGTGAGGTGAGATGCTGGAGTAGATGGACCAATTGCCTAGTCCTGTCTGTCAAATCCCATGTCCCTATGTAATTAAATTCAATGGAAATCAGCCTTAATTGGATGCCACCTTGGAAGTGCTGGGATGTAATAAAGCCGTGGGATATGCAGCACTAACAGCCTTTGATGATGCTTCCCCCCATGGTTCCTCCTGGGTCTGGAGAGAGAGTGCAGGGACTGCTCCTTCTGTGAGCCCCCAAAGCGTCACCTTGCCCCCAAAGTGTCAGAAAGGGGTACTGGGGAGGCAGAGCCATGGTCTTTCCTTCCTCTGCACTGACCTGCTACCCCGTGCATGACAAGACCCCTCACCACTCCCCCCGTTAAAATCTGCCCAGCTCAACCCTTATTTTTAGGCTCGAAGGACTGTAGGATTGAGGGTTCACAGGAGAACTTATTCCCCACAGCTCCTGACTCACAGGTGGATCTGAAAAGCATTTTCTGGGCCAGCCTTCCTATCCCTAATACCAGGCTGAACTGATGGAGGGCATTGAAATTTCAATAGCACACGGTGATGCTCTCGGTCAGAGTGACTTTCTCACGGTCAGAAAATGCATCTTTTCAGAGAGTCTCCCTGTTGCAGGCATCACCCACAGTCAATGTCACCGAGAAAAGAAGCTTTCAAACTATATGGCTAATGTTCCAAGGGCAAACTGAATTTTCCAGCAGCACAGTTCTCCAGCTATTAACTGGCAGGTACAGTAAACTCCAGCTTTGTCTCTTTTCCAAGAGCTGGCTACTACAATACATTCTCATCATTATCCTGTGCAGCATATCGTCTGAGTCATTCCCACACATAATACGTGGCAAAATGCAGAGATACACTGTTGCTCTATGGCATACTTATTTATGTTGCATTGGCCTGGGGTACTCCTTTGCAGGGACAGGAATTCAGGCACTCCCAAAACCTCATCCCTCTTGCTGTTGACCTGCTCCACTTCCTTATTAATGGCTCATCTTTAGACATAGCCTCATGCTTGAAATGGAAACTGATGAGCTAAGCGGTGTGACAAATAACTGGAATATAATTGGTGTAACTTGTCAGAAGCATTCTGGCATCCTCTGGTGTGTGTGTGCTGCAGTCATGCTGCATTTTAGTCTCCCCTGATCTTCTGATTCCCATCTCCATGGACTATACACAGAGAAGTTTGCACTAGTCTTTACATTCTTAATCAGGATGTGTTACCCTCATGCCAGCCCACGCTGTGCTGAAGTTTGGGACAACATGACATAACACAATGTGGCAAGGCAACATCACATAAAGAAGTCCCGCTGTTTTTAGATGTGATGCCCATTGTTTCCTGAAATTTGATCCAATGTTTGGTGAAGAGCTAGCAGATTAGTCACTAACTAAAAGCAAATGATTTGAAACAGCCATGAACAGTTCTCTGCAAATCCCCAGTTACTTGCAACCTGGCACACTAGGCCATTTTCATAGGGAGAAGAAAGCTTTATGCGTGCCCAAACTAGCCATGCAGAAATGCTTTTTCACCTGCCAAGGCAGTTTCATGCTAAAGGTTTAGGGCTATTGTGTATAACAGGGGTAGGCAACCTATGGCATGCATGCCAAAGGCGGCACACGAGCTGATTTTCAGTGGCACTCACACTGCCCGGGTCCTGGCCTCCGATCTGGGGGGCCCTGCATTTTAATTTAATTTTAAATGGCTTCTTAAACGTTTTAAAAACCTTATTTACTTTACATACAACAATAGTTTAGTTATATATTATAGACTTATAGAAAGAGACCTTCTAAAAACGTTAAAATGTATTACTGGCACGCGAAACCTTAAATTAGAGTGAATAAATGAAGACTCGGCACATCCCTTCTGAAAGGTTGCTGACCTCTGGTGTATAATGAGCTAACAGGAGACTTTGCTCATTTCTGCCCAGAAGTAACTACTGGAGATCAGACGAACCTTTCCCTTGGGGCAGGTTGTCCCATAACTGCAGCGTTCCTTGCACCTTTCCATGAAGCAGCTGGTGCTGGCCACTATCAGAGAGGGAACTAAGCTAGAGGGACCCCAGGTCAGATCAGCCCTGGCAGTTCCTATGCTCCCCTATGGCAAACACAGCATCCCCAAATACTTACGTTTCCAGGCCCAGAACCCGGCTGAGCATTGGAGAGTTTCTCCTCACTGGCTCCTCCAGACACCGGGCTGACATCGGCTCCATGCTGCTGCTTGCATTGCCCCATTTGCAGGGGGACATTGGCAGTTGACCCACATAGCAGTGGCTGTCCTGCCCTTGCTCCACTCCATAGCCAGCCACTTGGCAGCACACAGGGAATACCCATGTAGCTGGAGTCGGTGTCATGGGGGGGAGGGGGAGGGAGGACGAGTGCACGCCCCAAATCCTGTCCCTCTAGTACAGGTGAAAAGCAACCAGTCCTGCTGCAAGAGATCCTTGTGTGGTCAAGAAGGAAGGGCATAAATTTGTCCCATGGAGCTCTATTCTGCCCTGAGTCTCACCCAGGATGCCCTGGGCACTTATGGTTGGTTGATAGCCTTGGGCCATGCACTGTCTAGGATGAAGTTCTTTCTTCATGCTTCAGGTCAAGACTTGATCAGCAGCAGGGGGCGGTGAGGGCAGGAGGATCCTTCCTCTTTCCTCCTTCCTCCAGCAGTGTAGTGGCATCTGGCACAGTGATGCACTTTTAGGAGGCAGAGAGGAGACGAGGGGGTGAAACCTGCTGTTGGAGTTGGGACGCCGAGTGAGGTGGACCATCGGTCTGTTTGGAGAGGTGACGATCCTTATATGTAGTTTTGTCTTTTCCACGTAAACAAGCAGAGCAGGCGCAGGTCTGCAAGGCCACTTACCTACTGCATCCCAGCTCCATCAGCAGGCTTATTGCGGTGAGCTACTTTTCAAAGACTAAAGTTCTGAGTCACCAGCACTGGGCTTTACACATAACTCAGGCGTTTCTTTCTCTTTGCTTCTCACTGTCCATGCTGTGATCACAGATCTTGGGAATGGTACTGGACTTCACATTCAACCACCTGCCCTTGGTGGCTAGCTCACTACACTGTTATCTGAGTGTGTGGTATGAGTTCTTTGTGAAGCCTTCCATTGCTGTTGCCGCACTATGCCCGCCCTCGGTAGAGCTCCCAGAGCCCATGTGCTCTCCCTGCTAGGATGTTTTCCCTTACATCTAATCTAAACTTGGCCTTTTCCAAGTGCAAAGTCATTAATGCCTGTGATATATCCTCAGTCAACTTCAAATATGTTTTCCCCCTTTGCCTTTATTTTATTTCCTCTCCAGGATTTCATCGGCTTTTTAGTACATTGTTTGCTTTTTATATTGTGCATTTTATGATGTTTTAATTATTATTGTTTATTATTATTGTGTTTTAATTGTCTATCTGGGCCACTGTGTGTCTTCGAGTGGAGCAATTTATAAATAAAATTATTATTCTTTGTATAGCTCTATCGTATTCTTCCCAACTCCCTTATGCCCCTTTATTTCTTTAAAGCTCCATAAGTTAAGTTCCTTTATCTTTTTCTCATGTCAGACCTTCCAACCCTCTTATCTTTGTTTCCACTTGATTTTAAAGCTTTTTTTTTTTTGAGAAGCCTCTAACTGTAAACAGTATTTCCTGTGCAGACTCACCAGGGCTGTGTACAGAGGAAATATTATCTGGTGTAATGCTAAAGCAGTGAAATGTCTAGCCAACAATACCAGGCCACACTCCATTTGTCACTCTCTCCTTGAAAAGCTGGGATGGATTATGATCATCAGTTTGTGACACCAACAACTCACTTTTATTATGGGTAAAAGTTAAGGAATTGCACACAGCTGCTCTCAGGAGAGAGATACAAGCCACCCATTGTGTTGAGAGCCAGCCAGAGAGGCAAAGCACAAATGATTAATGTGGGACAACCAGAGAGATGCTCTGTATGATAAACAAATACCTGGATGCCTCACAGACAACTTCTGTCACAGGTTCATGGGGATTCGTGGGAAGTGAAAAAATGCAGCTGTCTCTGCTATTTCATCCCAGGGGGTCCACTGTGGCCTGCAGGGTGTAGGGATCTCTAGTTTTTCACAGTGTCAGGACCGCAGGGAATTAACTCATGCAGTACATGAAGAGGTCAGTGGTGGAATACAAGAATGGGTGAAATTTGTCCCTGGGTACAGGGCTAGCACAATGCCAATGTACTACTTAAATACTTGCCATTTGGTGCAATCAAAGAACTTAATTGGGACATGAGAGATCTATAGGTCAGGTGCATGGGGGTAACCTGCCTTTGGAGCTGGCCAGCCCATTGCAGGGGGGTGCGTGCTCCTTTGGATTTCTTTTTCATTCCGCTGTTAGAAGGTGAAAAGCATCCACTCAGCTCCAAACCAACCGGAGCAGCCATGTTAACAATGAATGGGTCTCCAATGCTGGTGTGGTTCCCATTGGATGGCCTCGACCAAATGAATTTCATTCTCGAATTGGGGCTGGAAATCTTGTAAGGCTAAGCTTTGTAGCTGGGGCTGAACACCCTGCAAGATCAGCAGTTTCCTGGAGGAGCTTTGAATGTCTATATCCAGCTCCCGATGAAACTAAGAAACTGAGAGGAGCAAGGATTTATTTTTTTAATAAAAAGCTTTTTGGTATCAGATTATTCTTCACTCTCGAGGCAGCAGCAGGGATGTATTGTCAATAGGGTTTGGGTGGTGGTGTTTGCTCCTCCCTTTGTGTTTGGTTTCTGTGAATATCTTTGCTAATAAGTTGGCTGGTGGGATCTTTTACAGGGGCAGCAATTTTTAAGCCAGTGCCCACAGGAAATGAATATTAAGCTCATAAATACAAGTGTTTGCACCAGAAACTTGATTGTAAGCGTCACACTCATCCAATCAGGGAAAAGAAACAATGCCATGTGATGTATGTATCCAATCAAAACTAGCCAAGATATTTTGAAAGTTCTTGAAATTTTGAATAGAATCAATATTTAGAACAAAGAGCTCATGAGCCTTGGTCGGACCAAGAACTATCCGTGGAGATTGTTAGCTAAACAATTACAATGACAAATTAATTTGAGAAAATTAGAAGACTTTGCTCACTGACAATTTGCAAACAGAAAAAAGCGGGTGGGGGGAATTCACCTTGCCCTTTGCTGGGAATTAATTGTAGAGCTGTATTTGCAAATATTACACATGAGGCTCCGCTCATCCTGTAATAAACCCCAAAGCTTCTAAGGATGTCATGAACAACTGGGGAAACTATTAATTTCCTTTTCCAATATATTTTTAAAAGCTTTTTCTAACTATAATCAAGGGAGCAGTGAATTCAACTTGGCAAACAAGCTTATATTAATGCTCCTGCTGGAAACATGTATTAGAGATGGTTGAAATATTGTTGTGGAAATATTTCGGGTGGGGCAGGTGGATTTTTCACCAAAATAGAAAAACATTCTTTTTCAAAACAGAAAATGTTTCAGTAATTTTATTTACCAACAACTGATCTTTTTTTAAAGAAAACAATTATTGAAAATTAAAAACTTTTTAGATGTGTGTTTTGTTTTTTCAATGAAAAAAAATCACAAAACAAAAATATTCACAGGAACTTTATAAAAAAATAAAACAATTAAAAATAATTTACCAGAAAAAATAACTGGCATTTTCCAAGTAGCTCTAAAGTTTACACTGCAACTGATACTGAGCAAAACTCCCACTGAGATTCAAGGGGCAGGATCAGACCTTGTAACTGCAGAAACTGTAAGGGGAGAGGTGGGGGGAGGATGGGGAAGAAAGAAACAAAAGTGAGGAGGTGGGGAAGAAACATTAAAATAACCCAACAATTTTCCAGGAGTTACAGGCACTAAGCAAATGGAAAGGAAATGTGGAACTGCAGCTGAGGACAGGGAGAGCAAGGAGAACGCCACAGACACGAATGCACCACAGTGAGAAGGAAAGCATGTGGAAAAGCAAGGGCTGCGGGCGAATGAAAGGCAGCCTGGAAGATGAGATGTTTGAGGAGAAAAGGAGAAGGGAGCTTTCCAGGTGATGAAGTGGGGTGGGGTGAGAAGGGGGAGAGTGGAGGTCAAGGAGGAGGAAAAACAGGGCCACAAAACCTGTCACCTGAGTACCTCTTTCCCGAGCCTCATCTTGTTTATTTTAGCCTCCCGAAGAGAATGACCACACAAAAGGTTGGGAGATCGCAATGGGCTAACGCAGCCAGGGACAGGCTAAGGGCTACCTGCCTCTCCCACAAGCTACCAAGGGATTTAAGAAAAGGGAGAGACCCCCTTCCCGGGGCTGGGACTCTGAGTACGGCAGGCTACGTGAGGCGGGGGGAAATCACTCTGGTGTTACTCATGAGATTTGTGTTTCAACAATAAGCTGTGCCCAGAGGCAGGGACGTGAAATAGCTTCCAGGGTGGCCCTGGTTCCTTCTGTTTATGAGAGGGCCCAGGAGCATCTTTTCTCTTCTTAGACCATCTTCAGGTGGCAGCACTTTCAGGCCTGCTGTCCATACCGTACTATCTGTGTGATGCTTCCATTCTTCCATAGGTAACAGGTAACAGCAGTGCAAGCTTCCCCCATGACGTCAGCCACGGTCTCAGAGGGTCACCTCCGCAGGCTAAGAGGGTAACTCATTTTCTAGACCTAGTCTTTGGCCTCTCCACTGACACTTCTAGCAAGGACACCAATACATGCCATTTGCATTTGGTGGCTTGGTGGCCATGGATCCTTGTCCCATTCAGGACATGCACCGAACACCCCCACCCCCTTCCCAAGTTAATGTGCATAGGGCCCTTAACAGGTATAAGCTTGATCACAGGGCTGGATTTGTGCCAGCATCTTAGAAGTGAAAAGTTGTGTATCGAAGGTGCTTTAATCCACCCTACAACATGCAAGCCATACCCAGGATCTTAAACTCACGCTGCTGAATGCAAGATCAATAATCAACAAGCAGTTCTGCTATCCATGACCTGATCTCAGATGAGACTTCAGACATAGCCTGCATCAGTAAACCAGAACACCATGGGACCAATAATAGCCCAGGCTACTAATTACATCAAAATCCTGCCTGTGAGGGTTTAGTAGCCAGACTGCTCCCTTCGTACCTAAAATGCAAAGGAAGATTCTCTTGGAAAAACAACTTTCTCTGCACACATACAGGAGCTGGCCAGAATCTGCTACTAACTATGCAGCAGTGAAAAGACCCCCCCTTGAGCTCCATGATTTTGAATCAGGCCCACCATTAATCTTGTGTGCCTCTGCCGAGCTCTCTCACTTCGCTCTGAAGACGAAGCGCCAGAAAAAGTGTTGTTTCCCAGAGCCTTTCCAGAAATGGGGCTAGGCACTTGTAACCAAAGAGTTCTCCTGGGTTCCTTTCTTAGAGCCTGGAGGGGATTTTTAGCCCTGTTAAAAAATCAGCATCTTTCATCCATGCAGGCAGTGATTATGCTGCAGCTGGTTAGAATCCCTTCACCAGAGGGAACAGAATCCATGTCTTGCCATGCCGGCTGGAAATCTCTTTCTTCTGCTTAGTGAAGCCTCTGATTTTCATCCCATTTCCAAGGGACAATAATCTGCAAAGTATAAGGTCACTCCCAGCTCCAGTCCAGATGAGAAGAATGAAGGGAAAATCATATCACTGTTCTGTACTTATTCTCCTCCGAGCACAGGCTGGAGTCCAGCTCTCTTTGGCTGAAATCACCAATGCAGAGCCTGCAGCTACTAAACTATACCTTGACCAGCATTAATACAAATAAACAATGGTGGGTTCTGGGGGATTGAGAGGTATAACTCAGCCAGAGAGTATATTGGTCATGCTAACAAAACAAATGCAAACATAAAAATAACTCTCATAAAATCCAACCAGCTGGCTCAACTAATTAAATGTAAAAAAAAAACCAGCAAAACAAGAGTTCCAAAAAACAAACAGACATTGCAGCCAGGATACAAAATGATGATAAGAACCCTGTATATTTTCCTGTTTGTGAAGGCAGGTGTACCTATGCATATAATAATATATGGAGATATACCTACCTCATAGAGCCGGAAGGGACCTTGAAAGGTCATCAAGTCTAGTCCCCTGCCTTCACTAGCAGGACCAATTTTTTTGCCCCAGATCCCTAAATGGCCCCTTAAAGGATTGAACTCACAACCCTAGGTTTAACAGGCTAATGCTTAAACCACTGAACTATCCCCTTGTGTATCTGTGTACACATGTATTTGTGTGGCTGTACTCATGTGCATTTCTGTGTATGTTTGAGTGCATGTGAATTTGTGTGCCTTGTGTGGTATTTACATGCATGGGGTGGTGTGTCAGGGGGGATGAGTGCATGTGTATATACATTGATGCGCATCAGTGTGTGTGTATCTGGTCATGTTTCAGTGCATATGTATTTGTGTGTCTTTTGTGGTGTCCGTGTTTGTGTGTGTATTTGTGTGTGCATGTGTGTAGTGCCTTCCGTGTATCTCTGTGGTGCCTGTAAGTACATGCGTGTATTTGGGGCTGTATATGTATGCTGCCGCATGTGTACGGGCACCTACACAGTGTGTATTCCTGTACATGTGCTTGCTTTCATTTCCATAAGCCTTTCTTTAGTGCGTTTAAAAAAAATATTTGTTGGCAATGCCTTTGCAAATCCACACACTGCAGAGAGGAAATAAGACCCATCCATTTGTGCCGGCACTGTTAAAGATTTTCTATAAAGTGCCTACATTTCCAGTACAGCCGAATGGATTTCATTGCAGAAAAATATTAAGACAGAACAGTGCAGTGAAGGAAAATATTGTGTACTATAATGATTCACAAAAGCATAAAAATACCATCCTCAGCCTGTCTATTCTCCCACCACATGCTTGACTCATGATCAAATGTATGGATGCGTTTAAAAATGAAAGTTGTGTATGCACATTATTCATAACTCAGATTAGCTTATTTAGCTTCCAAGAGCTAACATGCCAGTTCAGGATAGAACATATTTTAAGCCTGTCTTTCTCACTAGTAAGCTCATACACCTGCCTTTTTATTTTTACACTGATGTTCTGCCCTCGACATTTAAAAAAAAAAAAGATGTCTCTGCATAGAATCCACCAGAGCTTTTAATACTGGAAACAAAAATTCAACATTCTTCTTCTTGGCATGAGCAGTTAACGCCAAGTACAATAGCTCTGATGGACAACAAGATTACAAAGTTTAGCTGATATACAAATGGGATGCAAGCTATTTTCTGTATAGTGGCTGGAATTTGAATGCCTTGCAGCAGAGAATAGTAGGAATCAAGGTATTAATAAAGAAAGGCAGTAGAATGATTTGCAATCAGACATTAATATGGAGATTTTTTTTATAAACACAGTAATTCACTCCCTATGCAGAATAGTGAATGCAAAGTTGCATTAGCTATTCCAGTAGGTACAGAGTGTGTCACCCATAAACAGTGAAGTGTGTTATAATGGCAACAGACCTATGGATTAATTATAAGGTTCTTTTAAGTGGGGACTGTGGTGTTCATTGATCACTCAGTACTTGAGGGGCTTGCAAGAGAGATCTTGGTTATTCTAGGTCTTGTTCTAAGAGCCTATGCATAACAAGTGTTTCCCTGACTCACTGGGAAGCTCAACCATCAAGGTTATGTCTACACTCCACACTAAGTCTGGGCTCTGACACAGGTCTAAACCCCGGTTCTGTCCACACATAAATCAGTCTGACATGGGTCAGCAAGCACTCAGGGCCTGGCTTCTAGGAGCCTGTTGTGTGATGGGTCAGAGCCTGAGTCCCACTGTGACTTGGGTCCAAGCCCTGTCATTTTCCTTTATGGACACAGCTCAAACCTCAGATCTAAGTCAGAAAGTCTGTGTAGTGAAGAATGAAAGTGTTTAGCACGGCTGTGAGACCCAGGTCCAGCAATTGTAAACCCAGGTTTCCAATGCAGTGTGGATACTCCAGTGTGGACTTGGAACACCAAGTCCACAAGCCTGGGTCCCACAGCCCTGGGTTTACAGTGTAATGTAGACATACCCAAAAAGGCACAATCCTCAATACCACAGGAACAGATGAACCAGTCCCAATACTAAAAACAATTCAAACATGACTGAAGCTTATTAAGAATCAAAATCATTGTGTTTTTTCTTGTGTGCCTCTGCGCATCCTAGTGATAGCTAAGAGCAGAAATAGAACAGTAATAGTAATAATCAATATCAGCTATCCTAAAACCAACAATAAGAATAAATACTCAGCAGTTCTTGATGCCATACACCAAAAGACCACAAAGTGCTGTATAAAAATTGTCTGGCAACACTTCTGTGAATTAAGCAAGGTTTATAAACATCCTTTTACAAATGGATAAACGGAGGCAGAGAGGCGATGTGATTTGCTCAAGTTCACACACGCAAGGCAACAACAGAACCTAGAACTTCTAACTGCTGGCTGACCCTGCCTCTTTACATCACTAAAATACCAGCAGAACAGGCTGTTCTCGTGCTGTAACTCAGTGATGCTGTTGTGTTTGGGGTGCTGACGTTGCAAGAGGAAAGTTTACATACAAACTCCTCCAGTGCCTCACTGCTTTATAATTAAAATCCAAAACACAACAAAAACATCCCACTTTTTTTTCATTTTTATTTTAAGCAAAATCTAAGATTTTTGGACAATGAGCTGTTTCCATCAGGAAATTAATCCTGCTTGTTTGTTTTACGGTGTTGTAAAACATATGGAAAGACACTCCAGCTACTGTTGTTGGTCTGCTTCCACCCCTTTTTTACAACAAACAAATAAATAGTGTGCAACAAGTATTAAGTGGGCGACCAGATGTGAAGACTATGGAAAACCAACTGCAGAGCGTGTCAGTTACAGGTTATATAACCCTATTTAGAGCCCACTGATGACACATTGTGTTTTAGAATCTTCAGATCCCATTTGTTGTTGCAACGTTCCATTTAGAATCTTGGCATTGCTCTTGGGGTTGTGAACTGCTCTGCTTTTAGCTTCTGCCACCAGTTTGTGAATCATTCTGTTTACAATCTTGAGAGTGCTATCCGGGTAGCTAGCCTGCAAAAAAGCAGTGATATATGGTGGATCAGTGCAACGCAGTGGCACAGTGAACAGCCAGAAGAACATGAGTCACAAAAATAACAGATGCAACGTAGTTTACAGTTTAAATGTTTAAAATGCAGGGAAGCCAGATAAACTGGAGGCAGATCTTCATATGTTTTGGCAAAGGCTGCAGCATAATTCCTCACCCCCCATCTCTCGCCCATAGACAAACCAATTGGTATAAACAGTATAGTCGCTATTAATTATTTATAATTATTATACAATATCACCCAGAGTCCTTAACCATGTCAGTGTCACACTGTGTTATATGCGGTACAAACATTTAGTAAATGACAGTCCGTAACCCAAGGAGCTTACAATCTAAAAGGTTACATTTTGACCATTGCTAGAAGTAACCTACACTCCATGGGCCCACTTTCCACATTTGCTGAAGTCATGGTACTTAATTCTGCATTTGGGAACACCTGATCGAGGCACCTAAATCAGAGTTATAATAACAATATTTAGCCTGTAGGAGTTTTCATCCAAGAGTTCTCCATCCAGTCAGAATAAATATCATGAGACCTATGTGTCTAACTGAAACTAACCAACCAACTAGAATTTCAAATACAGGATGTCAAATACTCACTGTGAACTGCTAGTGAACAAGCTACAGGCCAAGATTGATTTGTAGAAACCGGTTTTCTGAATAATTTCATAGGACCAATACTTTTGAGAAAATCATAAGCAGCTTGTGGGCAAAGAGTCAAAATTCATTGAATAAATTATTCACACTAAATTATTTGCTCAACTCTCCTGATTTCCTGCAGTTAAAAGGGGGGGAGAGTGTTGTGCTTTTCCATGCAAACAATACACTGATGCTTTCAGTTAGAATGTCCTTTATTTTTTGTTCTTCTCTTAATCTAAAATAAAGTTGCCCGATAAGAGCATACTGTGTGTATGTGTATCTCTTCTCTGTGACA
Source organism: Terrapene triunguis (assembly GCF_002925995.2). Classification (NCBI taxonomy): domain Eukaryota; kingdom Metazoa; phylum Chordata; order Testudines; family Emydidae; genus Terrapene; species Terrapene triunguis. The sequence continues at coordinate 16,119,698 of NW_020664725.1, read as the reverse complement.
GTCTGCATTGAACTGAACACAAAATGTCTGCCTGTCTCTGCAAAGACAGCAGTTTCGTAGACATTTAAAACTGCAGTGTACACAGACACACTTAACAATAAGATACCTAAATATATCACAGTGGGTTTGTGCAGTATTAGACTTAAGTTCCTTCCAGTCTTCTGATAATATAATTCTGTTTTGTGTTGCATTGTAAAGGTTATATCAAATGTACAGGGAAGTGCGCATTAACAGAACGAAGGCTGTTACAGTAAAAATATAGTAACAGCACAGATGGTAACATAAAGCTGTAGTTAATAGCTCAGCATGGTTTACCACAACATTACTTGGCTACCTACAGTTTCATGGTAGCATTACTATGGATAAGACTGATTTACTGTGGACTCACTTTATAAAATGAGGTTTACAATATTATCTGTGCTGTTATAGTACATTTAATATTATAAATATTGTTCAGCCTTAACATCACTGTAAAAACTCCTGTTACCATGCAGTGCTATTTTATTTTTTAAACTTCTAAGGATCGTGTCACAGTTTTAAGTGGCGTGGGAGGAAAGTAGGGGTGATGTACTAAGTGAGGAATGGATCTCAATGGTATAGAGGTTTGGTACAGATACATTTCCAGTTCAACTACCAGGCCACACATAATTAGACAAATATTTGTGAGAAAAGTCATCCTTTGTTTAACTCCACTGATAGGAAAGAGACGTATCTGGTCCTTGATGGTTATTCCAGGCCCATGCTAAGAAGTCTCAGCTGCGGACTCTCCGGTTCAGAAATAATCATGTCTTGGGAAAATCCATTAAAAGACAGTAACAATGTGTATTGTGCAGTGACCTTTAGGGCTCTTGAGTCCACCTAGTTAATGATCACTTTGGAATGGAGACGCTGAGTAGAGATGGGAGCGTTCAAAAGCCTCTTGCCACCTGCTCTGCAGACACTGGCGTCATTGCACTGCAGTATTTAATGTTGTTTGGGTAAGGTTCTACAATAACTTCAATGCTGTTAATTGTGCTTCAAGGGGCCCCTCTTGACCAATTCATAGGCTCATCAGCCTATGAATAATTGATAGAGGTGATGTCATCCAAAACTATTCATATTCCTGTTGGCAGCACTTTGCAGGAGGTATGGCATGCTAAAGTGGAGAAACACTACTGTAGTGGTGTGGGTTGGAGAAACTGGTTACCCACCTCAGAAACACATCCAACCAGAGGAGAAAAATGCATTTCCCCCCTGAAAACTGGTATTGTTATTAGTCTTCCCCTACCTCTGTAGAGAAACTGTATAGCACATTCTGCTCATATACTACATAGTTCCCAGATTTCTCTTCTGTCATTCACCCTTGAAGACATTGGCCCAAATTCACATCTGATAGAAGCAGATGCAACTCCCATGGAAATACTTGAGGTAAATTAAGTCCTACATTGTGTGTCAGTGGGTCAGGCAATGAATTTTAGTGGGATAGTTGTGCAACTTGCACCAATTTGACATTCCATTGTAGTGATGGGAAGGGCATAAGAGGATAGGCAGATAGATTCGGGGCGTGTACAAACTAGGACAGGTATAACTGATGCACCGAGCAAAGGAAGTGGCACTAGTTACAGGAAAAGCAACTAGCAGAAAACAGTGGAAGCCTCATTGATTGAGACATTTAAAGTTAGACTGGACAAAGTGCTAGTAAGTATATTAGGGAGCAACCTTGTTCTGGCAGAAGATGAATGGGCTGAGTCTGAAAAGGTACTTTCCATCTCTGATTTCTATGATTCTAGCAAATGTTTTTAGCAGTGTCACTAATAGAGAGCTGGGAATGTGCAGCAGGATCTGATGGAATTTTAAGAGAAAAAGTCCCTTTTCCCATTTGCACATCCCTCTAGCCATCCCCTGAAGGATATCCTTACATTCAAAGATATGCATAGTATAGGCATTAATATTAGAGCTGGAAGGGAAGCGGTTTTTCCATCCCATGAGAATTCCCGTTCTGAATCAGTTCAAAAAGTCAAAATTATGAACATTTTCACAAACTGAAATCCATAAATAAATAAATAAATAAATAAATAAAAAAGTCAGATTTGGTCAATCAAAATATTTTGCTTCAATATTGACCTTTTTATTTTGTACCTTTTTTAAAAGTATAAAATAATTAAAATTTGGGAGGGGCGGAGTTATTTTGAACCAAAACCTGAAACTTTTCATTTCAAAAATGTCAAAATGGGATGTTTTCACAATTTCAAAGATCTTTTAATATATTTTTTTTTTCAAATCAGAGAGATTCATTGAAACAGTTTCAATTGTGACAAATTGACATTTTCCAGTGAAAAAACATTTTGCTGGCAAATTGGCATCCAGCTGTAATTAGTATACCCACCCTACACCCCTAGCTCCAGAGAACAACCCCTGCAAAATAATTTCTACCTTTGAATCCCACTAACCTGTTTTCCCAACAATGCTCTTTCTTTTTGGATGGACTAGGTTGCACTGACAATTAACCTAACACTTCTGGTGCAACACCTTTGAAGGCAGCATTTCAGTAAACATCACACCCTCTCCGCCTGTTCCCCCACCCTGCATGCAACTATTAAGCCATTCACCTGTACTGATCATAGTGGATTCTGCCAGGCAGGCCACACACGGGCATCTGGATGATGATAGCCTATCCATCTTTAAACCCAGTGCTTCCCACCATATGATAAATGGTGTTACACTTGATGGGGAAAGGAACGAGTAATGATTTGTCATTCACTACAAAGTGCTGCTATTTCATCTGCTAACATTCCCCTATTGCTGGCTGTTCACTATATGCACCAATTTATAGTCTATCCCAAGACTAATGATGCTGCACTTACAAGGCAAGGTGGGGTTACGTTTTTGTGTTCCGCCAACTGAGGATTATGTTAGTGATTGATGTCCACCTGTGCATCTGATTTGAAAACATCCTCAATTGATACCTGGATTTGGACTGCAATCAGCTGTACAGACAACTGCTTTTTGGAACTGAATAGATCAAAGATTTGTCACTTTCCAGTGGGGCTTTAAGGAGATTTTGACAAACCTCATTATAAGTGAACATTCAGTTATGGCAAATCTTAGGGGCAATAGATCATCAAAGCACATAACCTAGGGCCTGTGGGAGCCACGGGAATATACATTTCAAACCATCAGAGGCAACCTCCAGAGAGAAGAGCAATAGGGGGCTGCAGTCAAAGCCTCTGGGTACATTTGAGGTTTTCAAGTAAGTCACTGACTTGAGAGTTTTTCAATTTGCAAGGAGGGATAAAAGTCACTGGAGGAAAATGTCTCTGGGAGTGTTTAAGGTGAGAGACCTTAAGAAACAAAGCTCGGATTTTCAAAGGACCCTGAAGACGTTAGGAGCTCAACTCCCATTAACTTCCATTCTGACTCTTCTGAAAATTCCAGCCTGAATCCACAAAATGAGGCAGGATAACAGTTTCCAGGTACATAAGTGGTTGTTACAAGGAGGAGGGGAAAAAATTATTCTTCTTAACCTCTGAGGACAGGACAAGAAGCAATGGGCTTAAATTGTAACAAGGGCAGTTTAGGCTGGGCATTAGGAAAAACTTCCTAACTGTCAGAGTGGTTAAACACTGGAATAAATTGCCTAGGGAGGCCGTGGAATCTCCATCATTGGAGATTTTTAAGAGCAGGTTAGACAAACACCTGTCTGGGATGGTCTAAATAATGCAGGGGACTGGATTAGATAACCTCTCGAGGTCCCTTCCAGTCCTACGACTCTATGATTCTATGTGTGTAGTTTCTATTATTGTTTTTATTATGGCACCTTAGAGACTAACAAATTTGTTAGTCTCTAAGGTGCCACAAGTACTCCTGTTCTTTTTGCTGATACAGACTAACACGGCTGCTACTCTGAAACCTGTTTTTATTATATTTTCTCTGTAATTATTTCACCTTAGGAATAAATTTGCTTGCTTAGAAAGGGCAGCGTAGTAACTAGTGACTGCTGGTAATTCATAGCCTTTGAAGAGAAAGCAAAGCACAGATGCTGGCCTGTCCAGGTAGCCTGGCTTTCTGGGGAATATCACAGTATAGGCAGGGAACTGTGCAGCCTGGAAAAACCCCAGTCAGGAGGGACAGAGACATAGGTTTCCTCACGAGAGGCTGACAGCTGAGGAGCTGGGAGCCTAAAGTGTGTGCCCCCAAGGGACCACAGAGGAGGACTACAGGAGCAGTTGCCTTGAACTGTGATAGTGATAATCATCTAGTCTGACCTCCTGTATAACACGGGCATGAGATTTTCTGAATTAACTCCTGTCTGAACTAGAGCAGAGCTTTGAGGGAAAACAGCCAATCTTGATTTTCAAATGTCACGGGATGGAGAATCCACCACCACATTTGTTAAGTTGTTGCAGCAGCTCATTTTCCTCACTGTTAAAAATATGCACCTTATTTCTAGTCTGAATTTGCTTAGCTTCAACTTCCAGCCATTGTTACACATTTGTCTGATAGGTTGAAAAGCCCTCTATTATCAAATTTCTGTTCCCTGGGTAGGTACTTATCAATTGTGATCAAGTCACCTCTGAACCTTCTGTTAAGCTAACACACTGAGCTCCTCAAGTGTCTCGCTATAAGGCATGCTTTCCAGCCCTTTAATCAGTCTTGTGGTTCTCTGAACATTTCCCAGTGTATTGATATCCTTCTTGAACTGTGGAAACCAGAACTGGACACAGGATTCCCATAGCCACTGCACCAGTGCCAAATACAGAGGCAATAGCACCTCCTTTCTTGAAGCTGAGAAACCTGCATATTTTCCATCAGCATTTAAATCTCTTGTTCGGTTATCTGCGAGACAGTTTTCTCCATAAATAAATAAATAATCCACCCTGTGAATTTTATTATAGACCCACATATGGGTTTCTTTTGCATGTTCATTTCCTACTTGAAAACACTGGAGTAAATGAGCTGACTGGTAGCGTGGCAAGGGCTGAGGTGACCTGTGGAAACCTGCTGGCTGGCTGCCTGGACACTAGAGCACTGCTGAACAGCAGGACACTGATGGTTATTAATATCCTAGAGGATGTGTTAAAAGGCCAATAATGTAATTACCGTCTCTTTGTAATACTAACTGGTCCTTGAGTTCTTACCCCACACAGAGTGTACGTGAGCAGCAAGGGGAAGGGCTGAGAGGCGTGATGAGTTTGGGGGTGCTTGCTGTTTAACTTTTCTCCAAACACTATGTGCTGCAGGTACAGTTCTTCAGACCATTGGTCTAATTCGGTATGGCTATTCCAGGGGTCGGCAACCTTTCAGAAGCGGTGTGCTGAGTCTTCATTTATTCACTCTGATTTAAGGTTCCATGTGCCAGTCATACATGTTAACGTTTTTAGAAGGTCTCTTTCTATTAGTCTATAATATATAACTAAACTATTGTTGTATGTAAAGTAAATAAGGTTTTTAAAATGTTTAAGAAGCTTCATTTAAAATTAAATTAAAACGCAGAGCCCCCCGGACCAGTGGCCAGGACCCGGGCAGTGTGAGTGCCACTGAAAATCAGCTCGCGTGCCGCCTTCGGCACACATGCCATAGGTTGCCTACCCCTGGGCTATTCCTATGTTCTTAAGGTTCTGTACTAGGTCCCATAGCTGCCCCATGGAGGTCTCCTAGCATGTATTGGCTTAGCTTAGCTTGCGAGACAGGATGGGATCACAGTATAATTTACCAATTACACCTGGATATTTCTCTTTGTATAAACCAGTGAAGATGGCCAGGCCTCTGGGAATACAGCAACTGCTGTGGAGCTCAGGAAGGGATACCCTCACTGTTCTGACCCACCTCACCCATGTCGTTTTTAGCTGTTGATATGGAGGAGGCTGTGACACTGACAGACCAGGTGCCAGGTCATGCCAAGATCCCCCCTGCCTCAATGGAACCCAGACAAATACATGGCTGGAATCAGTCTGGCTCACTTGTAGGTTAGCATTGTTAAAAGAAGTGTTGGGCTTATAAGAATATGTTTAGTGTTTAGACTTTATTGAGCTGAGTTTGCAGCTCAGAGCACATGGCAGGAGGGGGACAAAACCCCTAAACAGAAGGAATTAATTCTCTATGCTGCTTGGACTCCGGGGGGCAAGGTTTATGAGGCATAAGCAAGAGATTTCCAGTGCTTTGCCTGGGTTAGCTCTAAAGGACATGGAGAGCTTGTGGATTATAGAAGCTTTCATTACCTTTTGAAATTTAAGATTGGAATTCATTTGTTTATATATGTTTACCTGCTTTAACCATGTAAATAACTCTCTTGTTTCCTTTTCCTATTTAATAAATCGTTAGGTTACTATAGAATTGGCCACAAGCGTTGTCCTCGATGTAAGATCTCAGGTGCAATTGACATGGGGTAAGGGACTGGTCCTTTGGGACCAGGAGTAACCTGAATATTGCTGTGATTCTTGGTGTATGGGACATCTATCACAAAGGTATATTCCCCTGGGTGGCATTGTGGCAAGACAGACTGGGGTACCCAGGGGGAATGTCTGTGATCCCATGTTGAAGCTGTTAGAGAACCCAAGGAGTTTACACTAGATAATCGGTTGATGAAATCTAGGTATAGAATTCACAGCCAACTTGGGATTTATGCCCTGGTTCTTAACACTCTGCCCTGAGATTAGTATTCACGCTCAAGTCACTGCAGGCAACTTTCCAGAGGCATTCGGAGAAACACTCTGGAGGTTGGAACTGAGAGTTGCTGCAGGGAAGGAGATGTAGACTGAAGAAGGAGGAGGGATACTAAAACAGGAAGAGAATCAGAGACAAGAAGATGGGAAAGCAAGAGAGATGAAAGGCAGAAATAACAGTGTACCAAAATGGGAGCAGATTTTTCACTGACTGATGCTGAATGTGACTCTTTGGCAGGGATAGCATAATAAAAAAATAAATATTAGTTGCTACAGCAAGATTAAAAGCCATAGGGACATGAGAATGGCTCAACTGGGCCAGACCAATGGTACATCCAGCCCAGTACCCCGTCTTCCCACAGTGGCCAATGCCAGGTGCCTCAGAGAGAATGAACAGAACTGGGCAATTATTGAGTGATCCATTCCTTCTCACATCCAACATTCTGTCTTTTCTCACTGACCCCAGCGGGGCAGCTCTGAGTCCGAAAGATATGCCCCGACCTGCAGACCATAATTCAAAGTGAAATCCAGCCCTCCACCCAATGAGTCTGACCTCCCTGCCATATGGGTTTTGTATGTTTTATTTTCCTCCTTGAAGTAGACAGGACACTGCGCACACTGGACTGGAGAACGGCTTATTTGCCAATGCAGGAGACAGGCTAGCAGAAAACAAGAACCACAGGTTGAATCCATTGTGGCCGCTCTTGCAAACCTAGGCAGACTTCTGTCCTGGATCCAAAGGTCTGCGCTATGCCCCAGCCTTTAAACAATCCCTTGGAGGAATCCCTTCAATGTGCCAGACCCTCCAAGGACCCACTCTTCCTTACACAATGCCTCAGAGACTGAGCCTCTGGGCTCCAGTGTTCCTGTTTCACACTGAGCTCTGCCTGAGTCCAGCTGAGAGGAACTCCTTATTCACGGGTCAATGCACCACTGCAAGTATTTGCAGTGACACCATGCAGCCTTTTCAAAACAGAGAAGGGAACACAGTGTTGGGAAGTCTCTAGGTTGGCACAGAGAAGCAAAGCTCACGTCATAGTCTCTACAGGCCAAGCCAGGATTTCTTGAGTCATGCTGCTGAAGGAACCGCCTTTTTTTCCTCTCTCGGTCTCCGTTCCTTTTTCTGTCAGTCCCAGGTGAACTCCCATGTCTCTCCAAAGGCCAGCTCTTATCCTAGCCTACTGTCACCTCTTGGTCCATTGTCTTCCTCTTGCAGACCCCGGCTGAGTTCATGTGTTCGTCCAGCAAGAGATTCCTCTGGATAGGTATCAATTGTTCAGTCCTTGGGGTTCCCATTGTCTTTCCAGATCCTCCATTAATATGCGTTAGTTTCATCTAGAACTTTAATGACCCATTGATACCACCCCAGACAGGTACATGACACAACCACTTTATGTCTTATGCTGTGGCCCAAGAGCAGTCATTTGCATCCACTGGGTTGCAATCCCTAGCCAAGTAAGTCACTGTCAGGCATATCATTCTTAAAAATGTTACAGAAAATTCCCACTTTGTCACAACATCATCTTTTTAGTTAATTTGCTCTAGAGCTCTGGCTGTTGGGAAAAGTTCCTGACAAGTGATTCAGAGTCCCATTGAAAGCATAATGCCGTGGGAGATGTCTCTGGCCACTGGTGATAGCTTGCTTGGCAGTCATTCTTTGCTACTTTTGGATGCTAAATTAGCTTTTTCTCCCTAGAATAGCAATCTGCTTTTAATTAAGGAGTATCCGAGGAAGGAACTGACAATGCCAAGCCTGGGTGAAAAGGGAAACGTCAAAACTTTTTTTCATTGTTTGTTTCATCTAGTCTTCTCGTCCCTTCCTCTCCCACCAAATTAAGAATTCTCCAGCCAAAGTTCACATTCTAAAAGGCTTCGAAAGCCAAGCATACAGGTTTCTGCCAGTCGCTCGGCTGGGCGAGCACTGAGCAGCCCACTCCACTCCTGTCCATGTGTTGGCAGGATGGCACATTAAAATAAAACTGTTACATGCTCGAAGGAATTTCAGCTAGGGATGGGATGGTGGGAAATAGATTAACAGTGTTTTTTTTCCCCCTGGTACCAACTTGACTGGCAGCTTGGGGAAAGACGAACCCATTCTAAATGCTCCCAGGGGTCTAAAAAGGAACTCATTACATCTACACTGCCAGTAGCCAGCAGTTCTGCTTTGTGAGCTGTGAAACTAATGTTTATCCACCACTCAGTTAGATTCAGTGCCATTTAAGGAGTTCAGGGTATTAAACTGGAGGAATGAGAAGTATATTACCCAGTGTGTTATTTAAACCGAGCCTGCGAAAGAGGGATTGGAATGGGACCCCCTTCCCTTTAAGCTGGAACATAACAAACAAGCCGATGCACTTGGGCAAGAGGAGTGACAGCAGGGAAGGACTTCTGGCTGTCGATTTGTTTTTCCTTCTGTTGTTGGATGCTGGTTTATAGGCCTTTCCCACATGGGGATCTCATGTGAGTCGGACAGCCTGATGTTTCTTGCCTTTCTGCAAAGCCCTGCCTCCCAGGAGGGCAGACTGGTTTGAAGAGGTCTGCATTTGGGAGGGGTTATACCTCTCCCTAAGGATGGTTGCTCACAAGCTGCCCTATATTTCCAGGCCAGGGTTCTGAAGTGACCAGTGATTTGTGGTGTGCAACTAGTGACCTTCAAGGGGCCTGATTTCCAAAGGGTTGGGTGCTCAGCATCTTCTCATAACCAGGAGTCTCAAGTTGGGCATCTGGTACTACTACACACCTTTGCCACTTTTCCTCTAAAGGTTAGAGGCTTCGAATACATGGGTTTGGGCAGGGGAAGATGTGTTCTAGGTTTGATCCCTGTTTTTTGCATAGAGAATTCCTGAGCAGAGTTCAAACAGGAATGTCAGGGAGGTGGCTGGATTAAATTGGGTGGCCTCCATTTTTCGTGCCCAGCGAAAAGCATGATTTTCAGAGGTGCCGAGCGACCACAGCTCATTCTGACCTACTCCCTACGAACTGCAGATGCTCAGAACCTTACAAAATACGGGTACCAAGGCATCTCCAGGAGCAGGGCCCACTTCTGAACATGTGAGCCTGGTTCAGAAGAATACCACCTCCCAGATGAGAGTCTGCAGAATAGGGCTGTCAGGGTGAGGAGGGAGAGCAGGATCTACTCACCTCTTACAATTATGCACATGCTTAAGTGCTTTCCTGGATTGGGGCCTTCAAGCCTAGTAACTGTGACCATGAGTAGCTAGCTCTTCACCTCTCTGAAGAGGCTGTTCGCTGCACACATTAACATTCATTTCCAAGTGGAAGGCATGGAAGTAGTAAAATAATAACTGGCCAACCGACCACCAAGACTTACTGGAACAGTGGGTCTGTAGGAAGCGGTTCTGTCAGGCCAGACAGAAGCAAACCACTCTCCCCTGCTTCCTTACTCAGCTGGTGGAAGCTTCTCTCAGCCATGGGTTGCAGCTGCATTAGCCAACAGCTGAGGACGGGAAGGGGAAAAGGATGCTGAATCCAGGTGACTGTCACTGGGGGAATTTAGAGAGGCCAAACGTAATTTCCTGGCATGGAATTTGGCCAGGACCCTGCGGTTAACACCCTTGTTCGTACAATAGAAGTGCATTGGGATCTTTAATTACCTCAAGGGATCAGGGAAGGGAACAAAGAGTGACAGAGGAGAGAAAGACTCAGTGAGACAGAAGACAACAAAAGGCCTTTTGTTGTTTTATTATTTATTTATTTTTGCAATCGATGATGCCCCAGAATGTTTACTCTGTAAATTTGTTCTACATCGAGCTTGGCAAACACAGAGGCGTCAGCATTTGAACAGCATCACCCAGCGTGGCTGATTGCTGAGTTTACAGAGGGACAGAACATGCAAGATATTGCAAACAATATGGAGGAGAAACAAGCAACCCTGAACTGGGAGATTAAAGCTGCATAATCCAGCATCCAATACCCTCTCAGGCAACGTCAGTGACACAGGAATGCAGAGTGGAGGGAAGTGGAACTCAAGAACACAAACCTCTCCCTTTGCAAGGAAAGAGTAAGGCAGGGCTGGGGTAAAGGCACTGGGCTGTGACTCAGGACAGCTGGCTTTAATTCCCAGCTCTGCCATGGGCTTTTGAGTTGACTTTGGTGAAATCTCTTTGTCTCTCAGGGCTGGTCCACACTGGGGCGGGGGATCGATATAGGAAACGCAACTTCAGCTACGAGAATAGCGTAGCTGAAGTCGACGTTTCCTATATCGAACTAAAAGTACTTACTTCGGGTCCACGCGGCGCAGGCAGGCTCCCCCGTCGACAGCGCTTCCTCCTCTCGGCGAGCAGGAGTTCCGCAGTCGACGGGGGAGCGCTTCTGGGATCGATCTATCGCGTCCAGATGAGACGCGATAAATCGATCCCAGAAGATCGATCTCTACCCGCCGAATTAGGCGGGTAGTGTGGACCAGCCCTGAGTCACTCATTTAGAAAATGAGGCTAATAATATTTCCTCCTTCCTTACCTTTTGTCTGTCATGTCTGCTTAGACTGTAAACACTGCAGGGCCGGGATTGTCTGTTACATGCAATGTCTGGCACCCTGGGGCTCTAATATCAGGAGGGGTAGCTAGAGCCTACATCTTGGAGAGCGCAAACCCCATGCTGTCTCAGACGCTAAAGGGTTAATAGGGAACCTGACTGTCTCCTCAGCTGGGCTAATTGGTGGCCTCCCCACAGCTAAGGAGACGGCTAAGGAGACTGGAGGGTTGAGAGCGGCTGTCTTCAGCAAGGTTGTGGGGAGAAGCCATCCAGGATCCTGGATCCTCTAGACAAGAGAGTCACAGGGTGTAACGCCAAAGAACAGTCTGCAAAAGGGGTACGGTAGGAAGCAGGCCAGGGAAAAAGTACAAGAGTGGGAGAGCATAGTGCCAACCCCTGTGTATGGGGTCCCTGCACCCAGAGTGGGTGGGCCTGGATTCCCCTATCAAACCAGCAAGGGGGTTTATTAAGGCCTTGAACAAGTGAGCTGTGCTCAAAGAGGCCAGGAATTGTGTGCCCCTTATCTAAAGCGATCGGCTGGGAACCGGCCTCCTGAAGTATTGGAGTGTTTAACAGGAGGGCCAAGGTTGTAACAAAGAATTGACAGGCGGACAAGTTGGTTATTGGCCTATCAAAGGAGGGGAACTGAGACAGAGTTGCTGTGTTGTCTGTTTTTACTGCAAGGAGGCACCAAAGATCTAAAGGTGACCACCAACACCCTACCATAGTACACACAAACAATAATAAAAGCATTTTAGAATCTAGAATCTGACAGGAGGTGATTTGCAAAAGTCAGTAAGTTGTGTCCACAAAATGTTCCCCCCACACTGGAAAGTTGGTATTTGCATGCACATGAGAACACTTTGCATTGCAATTAACAATATTGCATGTGCAGATGCATGTTTTGTCCCTGTAAATGTGTGTTTTGTATGTGCACACCTCTCCAAACGTGTGATGGGGGTACGGTCCCAGACCTCAAGGTCTACACTGGAATTTTATAGCCCCTCAGCCCGAGCTCCATGAACGCAAGTCAGCTGACACGGGCCAGCAGCTGGTGTTTTATTGCAGTGGAGACATAGGCAATGAGGCTCAGTGTTTGGCTGGTCTCTGAGTGTATAAGAAGCCCTGTATTAAAATGGACATAACGTACTCCTTGGACATAAATACAGTATGTAGATGCAGAGTTCATTGGTCTCTGTTCTGGGATGTTCTCACCAGGGTAGTTCTGAGCTAGTGCTGCACTCATTTGACTCCTCTCTCGTGGAGGGTCGTGTAATTTTCACAAAAAACCCTCCTCCTCTTTCCAATCTCTCTCCCTCCCCCTAGATCCTAAGCAGAGCAGAAGCTTAATTGCGGCTTCAGTCTGGGATGCATTGAACTGTTGGTGTCCTTCAGTTCTAGGAATTCTGAAATAGCCACAATAAAATACCCGTTACAGCAGCCTCTCTCAGTTGGCTGAGTCAGAGCCCTCTCTCTCCCTGAAGAAGTGTTCCTATATAGTAAAGGATATTAAGCAGGTTGTATAACTGATTGGGGTAGGTACTGCAGCAAGGCTAAAAGCAATGAAACGCATTTGAACATTTCCAGTGCTGAGTAAACCATATGTCTTCATAATTTGATTGTGCCCCGGTCCCATAGGCACCTCCCAGCTCTATTGAACACCGATGGAGTTATTTAGAATCATAAATAATATTATCAAAGAGGGTCCACTGGGTAAACAGAGTCAGTGTATAAACTGTTGGAGTGGGATATTGATTGTTCTTAGCTGACTAATGAATTATTCTGTTTAAGAGCCCACGGAAATAATGTTCAGCGTTTTCAAGGCAAGGGGCCTTTGAAGGATTTCCCTGAAGTGCTGCTTAGCTTTGTTGTTTCGGCCACTGCAGCCAGGGAGAACAGTCCATCAGCAATCACACCATTAAAAGCCAGTGTAACATAACAGGTGAGCATTTAGGCAATGTGCGTCTGGGGGGGGGGGGGGG
>NW_020664725.1:15927294-16106571 GCF_002925995.2 Terrapene triunguis | reverse complement strand
AAGCCTGCAGTTTCTATGTCCAGAATTCAGCATTGCAGGGCTTGGCCAGTACTGAATCAGACCCTATGATGTTAAAAGCTGTGAATTTTGTACATATATTGCTAGGCGTGGGTGGATGAAGAAAGACCAGCCCACACCTTACCTCTGTGAGTGTAGGGATATAGAGGGGAAAGATGTGACATACCAAGATCTTGATGTCCAGCATAATTTGGACCATTTAATTAGTGCCCCATGCTTGTTTCAGTCAATAGTGTTTCTCCCCTAGGGAGAAGTGCACTGGCTCACATGCATTGCCTGTTATCTTTCAAGTACTCAGAACAGAATGCTTTTTCAGTAACCTCATCAAAGGATAAGCTAGGATTCAGATAAGCTTTTCAGGGAGGAAGTCAGGGTTATAATTTTCAGAGACTTCTGAATGTCACCTCCAATTTTCAACTCTTCAATTGGAATGCCAGGTTTTGGAAGCCACACAGCCTCAGATATTGAAATGGTTGACCTATGGACTCAGGCCTTCTCAATTTCTGGTCATCTTTAGCTTGCAGATCTTGGAGTTGAAAGAGCTAGAGATTTCTGACTTTATAATAATGCAGTTTCTCAGAAGTGCAAATTACAGAGGAATTGGTGCTAAACTCCCCATTAACTACAGAGTCCAAGAAATCTTTAGTGTCCCAAATTACCTGTCACTTTCTCTGTAACACGGCATAATTCTGTCGCTTAAAAAAATGGCCATAATTTGAAATTTCAGTGAAATTTCTAATTGAATCTGCACTTAATTTTGCAGGCTTGATGTTCCCCCATTTCAGTTATAGGCAAGAATACGTTCAGCATTCCAATTACCAGAGCCCTCTTTCCTTTGCGAGCTCATCCCAGGCCTCAGTGCAGGACTACACAGGCAATGTTAACCGAGTGCCCTGCCTGCTCTTGTGCTGTTTCCAGTGGCAGCTCATCAGAAGGGGTTCACAGAGGTCAGGCATTTTCAAAAGTGACTTATAAATATTTAGATCTGGGTAGTCAGGAAAACACAGTGCTCTCACCGCTGTCTTCTGTCCCCTATAATTTTTTTTTTCAAAATCTGATCTCGCGTCATAGATTCCTTTGTTGCTATTCCTTTATAGATCCACAGGGTGAACTGATTCCCAAATGCCAATAGGCAATTTAAAAATAGAGGTAGATGAAGATAAAAAACTAGATGAAGATGAACTAGATAGCTCTAGGATAATAGATAATAAAACACGGTATGGTGGGTGGATGGATAGAGATATTGGGAGACTTAGTTTCTCCTCAGTTATCCATAGGACTGTAGGAGCCTTGTTGTGTTATTTATTTGTAGCATATAATTTTCAGAGGAGATGGAGAAAAGATTCTTTCCCAGCACACCCAATGTGCACAACTTAATTTTGTTAATGGAGCCAGCAATTGCTCTGCGCTAGAAGAGCCAAGGGATGTGAAATGATAGCTGTGCCAGGAATGTTGACACAGAGGAGCATAGGGAGAGCAGATCCCGGTGATACAAACAGGTCACAGCCGTGATGATCGAGTTGTTGATTTTTCTGGTAAAGAAAAAACTGCAAGACAAAAATGTTAAACGCTAGAACGCTGAATGCAAGAGAATATTTGGATTTCGTCTGAGTCCGTTTTTTCAGAAGAAACATTAAGATTTTTGTCAGTAGAAGAAAAGGCTTAAAGCATGGCCTACTGGGATCTTATTCCTTATATTACAGTAGAACCTAAAAGCCCCAACTGAGATCACAATCCCAGTGGTAGGTGCTGCACTTACACATACTGAGGGACAGTCCCTGCTCTGAAACTTTTACCGTCCAGAGAGACAAAAGAAAGATTATCATCCCCAGTTTACAGCTGTGAGACTGAGGCACAGAGTATGTGATTTACTAGTGATCACACAGGGAGTCTGTGGTAGTGCAGGGAACCAAACCAAGCTCTTCTGGGTCCTAGTCCAGTGCGTTATCCCCCAACTATCTCTCCTCTTTAAGAAAAGAGAAGTGTCTCTTTGCTCAATTATTTCTTAAATCCTATATATGCATACACGGTACATGTCTAATACAAGCACAAGCCTCTCTCTCTGTCAGTTCTAACCATAAGACGGCTCCTTCCCTCCCTTGTTGCCTCCATCCATGGAGGAAGAAAAAATCCTATTCAACTTGTCTCAGAAATCCCTTTCCTGGGGCTTCTTAGGGGACTTTTAACTCCCTAGGCTAACTAATAAAGAGCAGTAACAGCTACTGAGACAGTCATGTAGGTTATATTGGACGCTGATTAGGATTGTGTAAAAAAGACAGTTTAACTTGAAATGGACATAAAACTTAGAGAAATTGGAGAGTAGTAGGAATTTTTAACACTTAAAAAAAATGAGATAATACTGTGAGCTGGGTAGATTCACCTCCAGCTTTCCTGCTCCATCGATCACAGATCTTGGAATGTTATTAGTTATTACAATTAATTTAATGACAATAATTGTGTTGAGCCCTATGCAATGCACAAAAAACTCAAACAATCCCTGTACCTATAACCTAGAAGCTCTGCTGAATGAAGGCAGAATGCATTGAGAAACCGCAGATTTGAGGCTAACTTAAGAATTTTGAGGAGATGGTGATAAATATACCTCTATAACGACAATAAACCAGGGCTCATGGGAGAAATTTGGTTTATTAGAAGGGATTTGAATGAGGAGATGTTGGTGGCTTTTCAAACTGAGGAGATAGAGGACAGGTGTGGATGAAAAAGGCATGGAGATACTAGAGGTAGTCAGAATTTTTTCTGTGGCAATATTCAATGAAAAGGAAAAATGGTTCATTTTTTGTCAAATTTCAGTGGAAAATTTTGGCTTTTTTGTCAGAAAAATGAAAACAAAACCAAAAAATCAGCTGAAAAATGCCAAAACCTGATTCCCTCTCACCCCCCAAACTATGGGCTAGTCTACACTACCCGCCCGGATCGGCGGGTAGAAATCGATCTCTCGGGGATCGATTTATCGCTTCTCATCTAGACGGATAAATTGATTCCCGAATCGACGCGCGTACTCCCACCTCGTCAGGAGGAGTAAGCGCCGTCGACGGGGGAGCCGCGGCGGTCGATTTGTCGCCGTCCTCACAGCAGGGTAAGTTGAAAAGGATACGTTGAATTCAGCTACGCTATTCGCGTAGCTGAATTTGCGTATATTAAATCGATCCCCCCCCCCCCAATGTAGACCTAGCCTATCAAAACCTGAAATTTTGACTGAAAGTTTTCTTTTTTCCAACCCCAAAAAATCAAACATTTTAAGAGGACAACAGATACTAGAAAAATTTCATTTCCTCAAAACCCATTCTTTGCCAAGAAAAAAGTTCAGTGGAAAACTTTCAGCTGGCCCTATGAAATATTTTCCTCCCCAACATGATTCAAGTTGTCTCCGATAGGAGACAATCCTGGTGGTGGTTTTTGTTGTTTGTTTTAACATTCTCAGGGGGTGCAATCCACCCCCACCCCCTTAGCAGAGTGTGACAGCCACCGGTGAAACCTTTTACAAAACACACCGGAGATATTCCCCGTCAGATTCATCTTGGGTTTGGCTCACCTCTCTCCTTACCCCGACTGTACATTACTGCAATTGCACTGAACTGAGTGGAGCTGCTCCTGATTTACTCTGACGTGAGAGGAAAATCAGGCCCCTGGAGTCCATTTGTGCATGTTACAGTGGCCAAAGTTTTTCTCCTTGTAAATGGCACCACAGTAATAAACTGCTTTGTCTGAGAGATTTTTCAGCCCTGTGTAAGTGTATAAATCCAGTTCATATACACTTAAAAACGCCGTCCCGCCATGGTAAGCAGCAGCGCTCCAAGGACTAATTGCTCTCCCTGGTCTCGACTTGCCATTGATTTCCTATTTTCTGTTCCTTTCCTCTGCTTTCCAAAGCTGTTTTCCTGCTAATGCCACAAACACAGGTGTGTTTAGTTAGTTGCTCTGTCGTGGTGAGAAACTCTCATGTTCCCAGCTGCTTGTACTTGTGTACCAATAGACATCAAAATTCAATTATCCAGCCCCACTCAGTCACAGAGGAGAGCGTCAGGTTTGATTTGGGTAGATATCAGTAAGGTGGATGCCATGACTTTGGCCTCATCTACACTACAGGGACTATAATGGTATAGCCATGGCAGGGTTTTTTCATCTCTGCAGGAACATCACCTCCCCAATCATTCTTCCACTGACCTAGCTAGGTCTACACCAGGAGTTCGGTTGGCATAGCTACAGCACTAAGGGCTGTGGATTTTTCATACCCCTGCCTGCTGTAGTGCAGTCCAGGCCTCAGAAACAGATAGTTCAGTTGGCTGGGGCACTTGTAACCTCACATCTCTCTCCTGCATCGGTTGCTTTCACAATGGTTAGATGTAGGCTGGCCAGAAACCTGCTTCTGCTCTCCAGCTGATGCCCCCTCCACATCAGTCATAAGCAAGATTTGGACCCATTATCTTCCGCACCAAAAGACTGAGCTCCCAATGCTTGAGCTAAGAGAATAACTCCATTGGGGGTAGCAGTAATAGGCTGTTATCCTCTGTGTGGACCAACTACGAGATGAGGACAATGGAGGAAACTGTGCATGTGTGTTCCAATGGCACTTAACTCCATCTGTCCAACAACTGGAATGGACTGTTTCCCAACCAGTGTGTTTCTGATGTGCCGCTCTGTTCTGCTGTGCAACTGGGCTGTGTTTAAACCCAAAGGGGAAGGGAAATGGTAACACCTGGGCGATGGAGTTTACCTAACCCACACTTTATAACCCAGTTAAAAAAACAACCAGAAGTTTCAGTTGCTTGTTTTTAACCTCAGAAAATAATGTATGTCTTGGTTGTGGTTCTGTTAGCTGAAACTAGATGAGTCAAACTGTGTCTGTATCGGCAGAAGAGGACATCTATCAACGTTACTAATTTCATTCAGGGAGGTCGTGTTCCTCCTACCCTGACAGAAAAATCCCTTCTGTTTCTGTAGGCTGCATCTACACTAAAGGGCTGGGCCAGTTTCTGTAGTGTATCCAAACCCTCAGACACAGCCATCTTTTTTCCCTCTGATGTGAGCACCAAGTGACTTTTCTCTACAGATTTTTCTTTCATGGGGGCGAGGGAGAAAGCAGCTTGTACAGAATAATGTCCGTTCTTCAGGGTAACTCGTCCACCCCCGGGGCCAGCTGGGAAATGAAGGATTTTCCACTGAAAGTGTCAACAAAATTAGGGGACTCCATCCATGGACACTTTCATTTAGTTGAAAATTCAATTTCCTGTTGATTCAAATCTTTCCTCAGGAACTGTTTGTCCGGCTGTAGCAGGGGCAGTGCAGGGATGGCACTCATGGCTGTTAGTTAAGTGAGGGAGAACTAGGTGAGATGAATGTGTCCCCCCTAGCCACTTTGGTGAGGCTGGCGACTGCAGAGGGTGCTGAGTCCAGGGAAGTGTCAAAGGCCAGTAGGGAGTTGGCCAGCACAGAGCGCTGCAGAGGGCTCTGTAAGGTAGCGGGCAGGTGCCCAGTGGAGTGAGCGCTGCACAGCTCCTACCACCTCGTCCAGCCTCATGCAGCTCAGTGCAGTTCATGCCAAACTCATCCAGGAGGGGCCAATTCCCAGACTAGACCAGTTCAGTGAGCCTCCTCCTGGACTGATGATTGGGAAGGTCAGTCGCAAGTCTCAGGGGAGCCCCCTGCCAGCTCAGCACTAGGTTAGAGCAGATCAAATGGCTAGCCGGGGAAGGGGGACTGCCAGCCGAGGCCAGCATTGTGAAGCTCATTTCGGCTCTTGGATTTAGCTCTCAGGCCCCAATCCCTGTCCCTGGATCACAGAAGATGTAGTGTGAATCTTGGCTGTGTTCATGTGCAGGATGCTCACAGAAACTCCTGCTCCCACAAGGAGGACTTGGCACATCAGTCACATCTGCTGCTCTCTCCGGCCTCCAATGTGCTGGCACAACAAGCTTCTGCTACCATCCCACGTTCTGGCAGTGGGGTGTCTGCTGTGAACACTAACTGTCTCCTTCAAGTTACCCGCTCCTTCCTGGGTCTCCTGGCCAGAGAAGGGCACTCGCTGTCAGCTAAAAAAATTTCCTCAAGCCCCTACATCTCTGTCATTCCCTCACCATCCAGGATGAAATTCCACTCCCCCTTCCAAGAGTTCCAAGGGGGAGTGTGTGCAGATCCTGCGGCTGCTAATGCCTGCCCAGGTGCCCACTGGTGCACAGAAGGGACTAGGAGAGCAAACTCAACAGCAGCATGGCGCGCTTTCTTCCTTTTTCGTTTTTCCCTGGCTGAATCAATAATTTAGCATGTTCTAAGTAGTGCAGTTTTGCTTGAAAATTTCCATTTGGCTCATGCATTAGTCGGAAATGAAATATTTAGAGGACAGAATTCAGTTATAAAGCAAGAGCATATTTCTGTCTGTATATTTTAATTTTTTTTTTTTAAATAATGAGGCACTGCAGCCCATCTCCAGCCTCTCCATATCGGTGGCTTTTCCCTTTTCCCCTTCCCTTGGGAGACGGGAGATAATATCCCCCTTTTAAAAAAATAATAAAGTCAGATATGTCTAACAAATCTCGGGGCCCGCACTCTCAGATTGCAAATGTTCAAAGAAATTTCCCAGAAGGCTATGAGAGAGGGAGAGAGAGAGAGAGAGAGAGAGAGAGAGAGGAGTAACCCAGCATCCCATAGTTATGCTTGTGCTAACTGGGGATTTATTTGCAAGGAGGAAGTCAGAAGATTCCCTTCACTTAAACTATCTGTTCCCTGATGCTAAACCTTCAATAAATTCCCAGAAGGGGAATGGATTCTTGTCACCCACGCACACAACCCTCCTTCTCCTGCTCTGTTTTTCTGTGGTTTGTACTTTCACTTGTTAAATGTATTATGACGTGGTTTTTACCTTTGTCTGTGGCTTTGAGATGTTAGCAAGAATTTCCTCCCCTGGGAATTTCATAAATAAATTACTGATGCTAATAGCTAAGTGGGAAAAAATTTTAGAAGTATTTTATAATTGGGTTTTGGAAGGGATGTTACACTATGACATCATTTTTTAACAACTCAGCCGCCATCACACTTTCTGGTCTGTGGTTATTTGGCAGGCAGTGTGGTGGAGTGGATGGAGCAGCGGACTGGGGCTTAGAATGACCAGCACTCTGTTCCAAGCTCTACAACTGGTCTTCTGAGTGACCTTGGGCAAGCAATGTCCCCTCTCTTGGCCTCAATTTCCACATCTGTTAAACAGGGATAATGGTCCTGATCTCCTTTGTAAAGCACTTCAAGATCGATGGATGAGAAGTGCTAGACAAGAAAGAGGCGGTGTTATTAGTCTGATCTGTTAGTAATCTGTTGAAAACAGTGGGAGTTGGAGATTTACAGAAGTTGCTTGCTGAGAAGTAGACAAACCTGTAACATACTAAACCTGAAGAAGGGTACATGACACAGCACAGCAAGTGTGATCCACCTGAACGTTTCCCTAATGCATTCAGCAGCAGAGCACAGGTGCATTCTTCCTAGACAACACTCAGTGGTAGTCAAACAGTTAAAATTGTGTCTATGGGTATGCTAACACTGCAATTAAAAACCTGCGCCAGCTAGCTCAGGCTAAAGGGGCTGTTTAATTATAGTGTAGACATTTGGGCTTGTGCTGTAGCCCGGGCACTAGGAGGTGGGGCTCTAGGACCCTCGTATTGGGGAAAGCAATTGAATATAACATAGTGGAACATAGACACAGTTGTCTTTCTTAGCGTGTTCTTTGTCGTTCTCAAGCTCTGCAGCCCTTCTATCCTCAGTAGAGGTAGGTGGGAAACATTTTTCCCATACTGTGAAAATTTTTGAGATTTCAAAAAACTTTCCCATCTGGCATGAGGATGAAAAGTTAAAATCTCAAATTTTCATGAACCAAAAGTCTGGAAAAAAAAATCTGGGTGTGAGCAATCAAAATATCTTCTGCTTTGTTTAATTTTACTATAAATTGACTTACATTTCTCAATGAAAAGTTGCTTCAGATAAAAAAAAATGAAGTTTTTGTTTGAAAAACGTTGAAGCAGAATGTTTTGACAACCTCAACGTATTTTTTCCAATTTTTTTTTAAAATGGGAAATTCACTGAAAGCAACCCTTTCCCGTGAACAGCTTCACTGTCAATGCGGGCAGGGGACTGGACTCGATGACCTCTCGAGGGCCCTTCCAGTCCTAGAATCTATGAAACTGGCCCTTTCTGATGAAAAATGGTTCCGTGTTAAATTCCCTACCAGCTCTAATCCTTAGTTCCTGCCAAGAATGATGAGGGGGGCAGCTGGCACTAGTTGGGGGTGGTAGCATTCTGTGCAGATACCTACGACTTCCAGGACTCAGACCCCCACCTCATTTCACAGAGGCCTCCTAGCAACCTTCAGTAATTGTTTTCAATCACTATTGACCTGGGCTGGATCCTCAGCAGTGACCTGGACAATATCTTCACCACAAAAAGGTATAGTAAACCCCATGTGAGGGGTACACAGTTGAGCTTAACTAGCGACACTGAGGTAAAAACTCCCTGTGCTTTGTCTCCACCAGGATTTCACGTTGAGTCGGCTATCTCAATGTTTGTTCTAGAAAAACACACCCAACCCACCCCTTTCATCACAGTGAAGACATAGCCCTAGAGATGAGAGGCTGCATATTCCGTTCCCAGCTGTAGGCACTATCCGCTTCTCCTAAATCTTTCTCTTTGTGACTGTACTTCCTTCATGTTAGAGTTTCAGATCTCAGACAGATTTACATGGGTGTCATAAGGCATTTTCTGCTGATAATATTGATCTGGTTGACTGTTCCCACAAGCTGCTAAGTCATTACCTCAGTTCCACAAAGATGTGATTAAAAATTTAAAAAAAACCCTTCTGTTTCAGGTGTGAAAGAGCTTAAGATAACTAATTATTTGCACAGCTTGCCTCTCAGCGCCTCTGTACTTTAGATAAATATTTTGTATACGTTTGAACTTGGAAATTAGGGAAGCAGTTGAGCGATGTTGATCTTGAATCCAGCTTTGCTGTCGAGATCTTGCCGTGTTTGAGAAGTCAATCCATTCATCTTCAGCAAATTGGGGAAGGCAGAAAATTGATATTTTTCTAATATTTGCTCAGCCTATTGTCTCTTGCTGTGTAGTCCCTGGAGGAAAGGCTTTAGCAGAAATTTAATCACTGGATCTTAAGACCTCCTTGGCTATGCTGCTTCGGAGTGTACAGTGTTGAACATATACATACAAAAATATGTTCACTGGGCCCAATTCTCCTTCACTCACACCACTGTAAATAGGGGGCATTCCAGTGCAATTCACTGGTGTAAATGTGGTGTAAGTGAGAGGGGAATCAAGCATGCTGTCATGATTCTGTTTTCACACATGGCCTGACTCAAAGCCCACTGAATTCCATAAGGGAGTCCCATTGCCTTAGTGGTCATTGTGTCAGGTGGCCTGTGCACCGCTGTAAAGTAGGAGTAACTCCATTTTAGCCAGGGGAGTTAAACTGGTGTGTAACTGGGAGGAAGATGAGGCCCCATCTCTTCACTATTACAGTGAAAGCCATTGGTTCCTGTGAACAGAATACCAGCTGAGAAGGCGTTACCTCCATCAGTAACACTCCCTGAACTCCTTTAACACCTATTGCCCATCTCTGTCACATCACTCCTGCAAACGTTGCCCCAGGGGGCAGGGCTTCCCAAAATTCCACCACCGCGCTGGCAGCCCCAGATACCCAATGTAACCACGAGCCAGGGAGGCGTTTGTGTGGTTGTCGAGGCCAGGGAGGGTTACATCCCTAAAGGATGTAGGAGGAGAGATGAAAAGGTGACAGATCCCCTAGTGCACATGGATTGGAATTCGATACATTAGCAGAGAGGTGTTAGGGCCCGGGGCTACTGAAGATGGGATTCAGAACTAAGATAGATGGGGCATTGCATGTAGGTGCATTGGCACCAGGTATTATGTTGCACCCTGCTTAGCTCTGACCAGCGGTGTATTTCTGTTCCTTTCCTAAGCACGAGGAGCAAATTCATCCCCGGGTTGGTGTCAGAGCTACCCCTGGGATTGAGGACAGACCACTGCCCCCATTCTGGGGCTGTGCAGCCATGCTGGGCCCCTCTGCATGTTACAGCATCCCCAAGGGGATGGCCAGAGCTCAGGATTGCCCTCACTATGCCTCCTCTTCCTCTCTCCTTCCTGCAGATCCACCCATCCCAATCGCTCCCTGGGCAGAGTTGGCAGAGTATGCCGACCCAACAGCCTAGGCAGGTGCAAAGAGGTCAATGGGGGGCAATGTATCTATACACATGGCCATTTCACAGTGGCTACGTGGCAAAACGTGGCGCTCTTCGGGGGAAGGTTTTAAAATGCTGAGCTGAGCAAACTGAGTGCAAGCAACTTTCTCTTAAGTGCCAGGTGGTCTGTGGCATCCTTAGCTTATAATTTCCTCGTGTTTACTGGTTTAAAGCTCAATCCTATTTTAAGCAGCACAGGGTTGGTTCATATTTCCAATGCTGGCACTTTAACATGTGGACAAAACTATTGCTTTTAACTCTCTGAACACCTTTCAAGCTAGTTGCTGAGTTAAGCAAGACTGAAGGAAAAAGAGCAGGGTTCTTGTTCATTAACAAGTCTCACTGGCAGTCGGGAGGAAATCTTTCTAGTTAGGTCTTTGTAGTTAATTCTTGATAGTAGTCCTCCCATTGTTAATATTGTTGTTAAACTCCTGTATTCTCACTGAGTGAAAACTAATTATAATAATTAACAGAGAACTCGTGAACTCGTCAAACTGGTAATTATAAACCACAGGAACTTTTATCATTAATAGACGCCATTCAGCAGTGGGGGGATGTAAAATCTCTTTTAATTAAAGATATGCCAGCAAATTTCATGCCTCTGTCCAGCCTTGATCTCCTCTGGAATCTGGACTATGTCTGCTCCAGACACCACAGAGAAACAACTAACTGATGCCCTGGGTGAACCAGGATTTGGCATTCCAATCTCCAAACTAAACAAGCAATTATGCAACAATAGTTGCCTGGAAATCCAATAGAAACCCGCCTGGGCAGCCTTCCCTAGGCCATTGCTGCCAACGCTTTCAGACCCCAGACACTCCCTGCTATTTTTGACTGAAAACCTCAAAAACCAAAATATTTCAGCCCCAAACTGAACTCGTGGTGAGGGGAAGCTGTGCATTATGGAGTCCCAAGTTGTGGTCCATTATGGGAAGATGGGGTCCAGCAGGAGATCTTGGCCCTTAGAGGAGAATGAGGGCACGAGAAGCAAACTAGCCAGAAAATGACACTCAAACATGACTGACAAGAAGATGGTTGTTTTTTAATTAGCTCCACCTTGCTAGCTTTGCACTGGGGAAGAGTTTGTGTCTCATCTGAATACATGTCACTGGTTCAGCGCAGGATTTTTTTTTTTTCCTTCTCAGCTCATTCAGCGACTTTTGCTTAGCTATTCTCCAACTTCCCCTCGTGTCTATTGTGAGTTTTCTCTCCTGGACAGTAAACAACAAATGGTCCTTTTCACCCAGGAGATAAGATTGTTCATCTTCCAAAGTCACCGCCACTCGTTCGCTGGGTCTGGAACCGTTTGAGTAATGAGACTCCCGGAGAACGTATGTTTCTTTTGCATGTCCTTTTCTTAACAAAGATCTGAGATTCCCAAGGCAGCAGCTTTACGAGAAGGCGAATGCAAAGGGGCTGCTTCTGAAGGGCACAAGTTGTCACTTCTTTTTTTTTTCCCAATTGTAGTTTTTGCCAGGCACAGCCAATGAACAATAGGTCCTTTATGCAAAAATTCCCACCTGGAATGGCACAAACCTTACAGTATAGATTTGCTTCCCCCACCATACAAGCTGCGGTGCTGCAATAGATTAACTACTGATATTAATTTTAAAGGAAGCAAAAAGTTCCCTGTATCCTCAAAGTCTTGCTTTTGTGCCTCTTCTATGTTATGTTCCCCCTTCGCGTGGCTCTGCCTTTCTGTGTGTATGTGTGTGTGCATGTGCACGCCATCGCTGGTGTTATCCCCATGTCTGAGCCAGACTCTTCCCCTTCCTCCTGTCCCATCACTTTTCTGGCTGCTGTATCCAGGTGTCTCCTAGTCCCCTACTCTAATTCTGCCCCTCTCAGTCCCGTCACCTGTATCATCATTGGTGGATGCCTTTCTCATGTGCATCCAGCACCTGAACTGACGAGGACACAAGCAGCAGGAGAGGAAGAGGTGAGGAGCGTTTCCCAGCAGAGCCCTGGGTTCATTCACATCGACCTTTTCTCCAAAGCTCTCAAGGAGCCTTTTGCCCAGTGCTTCCCAAATTCAGACACTCGGGTAACATGGTGATGGGTGCAGGTAAGAAAGCACTTATGTCCATCCCTATTCAGGACAGCATTTAAGCATGTGCTTAACTTTGAGCGTGTTCAAATCCCAGCGACCCTGAATGGTAGTGTTTTAATGAAGTAGAGTCCAAATGAACTTAGTTAGACATGCTTCATTTTCTTTCCTCTCTCTCCCTTAACCCTCATCTCTCCCCTCCCCATGCTCCCCTGCCTATTTTCATTTCCCCTTTTGCTTCACTCCACTGTAACCTGCAAACACTCTTCCATTTCACTCTTTCTTCAGCCTTTGTGCCATGTCTAGCTCCCCCTTCCCCTCATCTCACTGCTGTCTTTGCCTCCTGTTCCCCACTCTTGCTAACAAGAATATAATGTGTAAAAATAAAGCAGGTCGTGCAGCGTTTACATTAAAATGTGAAGGGGGAGAGGGGGGAAATTACAGCCACATTAGCAATGTTCACTCAGCATGATTGTACTGTAATCCAGGTCTGTACATTTGACAGGGCTCAGGGTAGACCAAAGCAGATGTGTCCATCACCCCAACATTATTAGCACTAATCCTAGACAATACAGGGAAAAACAGAGCAAGCACCTGCATGCAGTTTCACTCCTGAGCTTTTTACTGATTGCCCTGTGCATGCTGCGTACTCAAACACCTATAGACTTCTGTATGCCCAAGGCCTCAGCCACCAGTACCTAGCACTGACACAAGAACATAAGAACATAAGAATGGCCGTACTGGGTCAGACCAAAGGTCCATCCAGCCCAGTACCCTGTCTACCGACAGTATCCAATGCCAGGTGCCCCAGAGGGAGTGAACCTAACAGGTAATGATCAAGTGATCTCTCTCCTGCCGTCCATCACCACCCTCTGACAAACAGTGAATGCACAGTGGGTGTTCTTCCTGGGAATATGACTTTGCCCTGATGTCAATGGTGACACAAGGTATGGGGCACAATGGAGAACTGGGCCCAGGGTGAGGTGAGGTGGTCCCAGGTTTCACCCCACTCCACCCACAGCATTCTGGAGCTCTGATTTTATCTGAGGAGGCAAAGCTTCAGAGCTTTGGTCCAGAGTATTTGCTTATTTACCTCACAACCTTGCCAGCCTTGCCAACTCAGCCTACAATCTGAAAGTCAAGCTGGGTTCTGCCTTTTTCATGTGCCACCAGGAAGAGAGATTATTCTGGTCAAATTAGCCCCTCAGCAACTACCGTACAACCCCCTTGTCTTTTAATTATGACCTCAGTGACACCTCCTGGCCAAACTCTATAGCCAGCAACAAGAGTCCAGTTGGAACTGAGTAAATAATTCTATTGATGATGCACAAGAATGGACACAACCCCACTCCCTCTCTCTTACCAGCGCTGGCTCTTCAGGACAAATGGGAGTGTGAGTTTAGTCAGTGGCCCAGACTCAGAGATCATTCAAAGGGAGCAATAAGAAGGTGCCATTTTCACAGAGTCTGTTTGCAGAGCAGAGCTGTGCTTTTGGAAACATTTAAGACTGGGACAAAAGTTCGGCTGGGTTGTTTTATGATCCCAAGGAGTCTGGCCCAGCCTCTCTGCCATTGTACACAAAAGCCATTGAAAATCTGAATGCACATTTGACTTGCTGCAGGCCATTCCACGCATGCTGTTCTGGGGCAGCAAACCTGCTTTAGAGGCCATGGTAAGAAGGAACGGGAGAAGGCCCATGTTGCCCTTGTCAGCCTTATGCACAGAGGCATCATGCGCATTCAAGCATTTAAAATACATTAAAGAAGCACTTCCTTTGAAGTGGGAAACTATCTCTATTTAATCAGAGAGAAACAACTTTTCAAAAGAATTTTTTTTTCCTCTTTACCTTCAGCTGTCTGGCTTCTCCTGTGGATAGTACCATGAATAAAACATGCATATCCCAATTAAATCTTGATTTAATTTCACTTCTTTGCAAAGCTGATGAACTCGAGTGCTTTCATAAAGACACTGAGCATTAGCATTCTTTTGTGATGCACAATCCAGTCAGAGGAACAAGAGACTAAAAATAATCACCCGCGTCTTTCCTGGCCCTGCCAAGCTCTCTGCCGATTTAGGGAATAAATCCCCAGCTGGGATAATCCTCAGGATCAGCAGCCGTATCCATCCCATGGTCATCAATAGACATGTTGGGGTGGGGACTGGACCAAAATGGAGGGACCCCAGCTGAAAATAGGAAGAGGGGAGGGAAATCAAGGATGAGTGGTTTCATATGACCAGCCAGAGTCTAGTAGCCTTTTTCTTAAATGCTGTCCATGTTACAGCCAGCTGATCTGGCTTAAAATGTGTTCAGATACACCCCCTGCAATGGTGATTGAGCAACTTATTATTAGTTCATGTTTATGTGTTTACTGATTTGTGTTTTCTTAGTTCCTAGGGAACCCCCGTCAGTAATGTGGTTCATGGACCCATTGTACTATGTGCAGTACAAGCAAGTAATACAAAGACAGTATCTGGACCAGAGAGATCACAGTCCAACAGGTAAGTGACACACAAAGAAGGGGCTGTGTAGAGGTGGGAAGACAATCTTATTTATTTAATGATATAACGAGGTAACAGTAAAGCAAGAGGGTTTTTGCATATTTAATAGTAGAGTTGATCAAAAAATGAAAATAAATTGTGTGAATATTTTAAAAGTCATTTTCATTTCCTTTTTTTGTTTATTTTTTTACATGTTTTCTCAGGACTTTTTTTGCAAAATTTTTAATTGACAATTTCTATTGATCATTTTCCATTTTCAAAATAAGAAATGTTTAGAAAATGAGTTTTGGTCATCCTTCTCACATCCAGGGAATTGCGATTAGTCTATTTCAAACATTAAACATTCTGTTTCAAAAACACCGCTTATTTTGAAAATGGAAAATGACAATGAATGAAAAAAATACACAAAAATTTCACAAACTGACAACTTTGCATGAAAAATGTGTCAATGTCGAAAAAGAACAATTTTCAGTTAAAAAATAATTACCTCTGACTAATCCAGAGCACATGGAAGTCATTAGAGAGACTCACATGGACTTCAACAGGCTTTGAATTAGGTACCATTTGCCAAGCCATTGTCATATGGCAATCTTCTGTAGACATCCTAGAAGAGACAGTTCTTAAGGAAAGAGCTTTAAGATGGCTATGTGCTAAGGAGACCAGGTCAGGTCAAATATGAAGCAATCGGAAACAAGCCCTGAATATTTTCTATCGTTCTGTCTATTAGAGCTGGCCCAAATGTTCCAAATTATGATTTTTCAATGAAAAAACTGGTTGACTTTAATCAAGAAAATGGTTGTGAAAAGTGTTCCCATGTTTTACTAACTCCTCTATCTAATCTATATTGTGCCCATCCCTGTAATCTTTCAGCACTGATGGGTACTTTCTTTTGTTTGAAGATATTCACATAATATTTTTAATGATTATGATTTTTGTGCTACGGGTCCCTGTTGCTTTTTCCTGTACATTTAAGCCCCAATCTTGTGAAGATTTATGCATCTGCTTAACTTTATGCATTATGAATAGTCCATTGACTTCAATGGCCTAAACTTGCAGTCAGATAGGGAAGCAGAGTTGGTTGAAAATTTTGGTAAATGTCTTTTTGATCAAATGGAAATTTTTGTGAGGAAAAAAAATCATTTTAATCCAAAATGTGTAGCTTTTCATTTAAAAACATGAAACCCTGAAATCTGAAACATTTTGAGTTTTGGCTGTTGAAAATGTTTTTGATTTTTCAACAAAACCCCCAAAAACCTTTTGAGAAAATTTTTGACAAAATATATTTTTATCAAAATTTTTCATGAGGGGAAAAAATTCACTTCCCTGCTAGCAAAAATATCACCATGGAGACTGTCCATGTTACATTTCCATTTGGGACTGGAAGCAGGAAAACCAATAATCTAATGTGCTCGTAAGGTTTGCAATCAGAAGAGGTTTGAATAATTGGGGGAAGCTGGAGGACTTTGACAGCAGAAGCTTGGTCGGGTCATTAATACACAGGACTGGGACTTAGGAGAGCTGTGCTACTGAACCCTGGTCTATACTACAAACTTATGTTGGTAAAATTACTAAAAGCCACGCCCCTGAGTGATGCAGTTGTACCGATCAAACTCCTGGTGTAGACAGCACTATGTCTATGGGACGTCTTCTCCCAGAGACATAGCTACTAGCTCTTGGGGACGTGGAGTACCAATGCCAACAGGAGACGCTCCCCCGTTGGCGTAGGTAGCATCTTCACTAAGCATGGCAGCTGCTGAGCACTGTAAGTGCAGACAAGCCCTGAGTGTGACTCTCTGTATGAGTTGGGGCAAGTCATTTCACCTCTCTGTGCCTCGGTTTCCTGATAAGTACAATGAGGGGGGGGGGGAATAGAAAATAGGAAGATACTGGCTGGTCCCTCCTTTTTTTGAGAATGGGAACCATACAGTTAATAGAAAGAAACAACTCCACACTAGCCACGATAAAGAAATGTTCAGTGGGAAACCATGTAATGTGGCTTTTTTCATGGGTCATTGCAGGAGATTATGAATTCCACTTCAAAGCTCAAATCGCCAAAACAGTCTTCAACAAAGTTAAATGTGCTCTTAAGCCAGGGAGCTCACATCACTCTGTGGAATGCGGAGCACCAGCCCGGGATGGGAGGGGGGCCTCTGACTCCTTTCCTTTGCACAGCTTTGCATGGTTTCCTTTTCTCATGGTGTGCTGCATTGGGCAGGCCATTGCTCCATCCCAGCAGCATTCACGGCCCCCGTCGAAAGCAAATGAGTGTACAGTAAGGAGCTTGTGTCTCCAGGGGACACTGAAATACTTCCAAGGGCCTTGATCCAGCAAAGAACTTAAGCACCTGCCCAAGTCCCAGCGACTTCCATGGAGTGGTTAGAATTACGTAGATGCTTAAGTGCTGGGCTGAATAAGGATGAACTGATGAGTCACAGCCTAAGGGCGCAATCCTGTGAGATGCTGACTCCACTGGCCCAGACCCAGCAAAGTGCTTAAGCATGTGAAGTCAATGTGACTTAAGCACATGCCTAACTTTAAGCATGTGTCTAAATACTTTGCTCAGTGCCTTGTAGGAGTGAGCCTGAGATGATTATAACCATTCCCCAGGGGGAAAATATAGACCATCAAGACCCAGGGAAAGCAAGATTCTGTGAGAAGCAGAGCACCGAATATCTCACAAGGCGCTTCTTGCACAAGAGCTCCATGAATCCCGTGGAGGGAATCCACCAAGCATTTCTGGTTGTGCAGAGAGCTCTTCCCCAGGGTAACCAATACTGTGAGGGAACAGTGCTGGTGCCTATTTCTTGAGGAAATCATTTGCCACATGGTAGCCAAGTGAGTGCACAAGCCGTAGCGATCAACAGTCACCAGTAGTTATACCAGGGGGCGAGCCTGGAACATAGCAGGAAAGGAATTGCCAGACTGGATCAGACCCTTGGCCCATCTAGCCCAGCGTTCTGTCTCTCTGATAGTGGCCTGCTCATCTAGCTAGTCTAGTGACATGGCCCATGTAGCCCAGTGTCCTGTCTTCCTCTGACAATGGCCAGCACCAGCAGCTTCACTGGAAGATGTAAGAACCCCGCTGCAGCAGCTGTGGGACAATGTTCCCCCCACATCAGGTCTCATTCTGGTCTGTAGTGGTTAGAGATTGGCTCTGAAGGCGACACTTAGAGGGGAGACAAGAAAAAGACGACTCTCCAGTTAAGAATCTGAAGCCCCTTGCCCAGTTGGTGTGAGATTATTTCCTCAGCTCTCCCAAAGGGCAGCTTATTCCTATTTTCGCATCTGCAAGAGGGGCAGACGGGAGTGTTGAAATAAGGGAGTTAACTCACTGGCAGGAGCTCAGAGGAAACAGTGTGTTTAGTGGGTTTTAGGAACCCGCAGGGGAAGAATGTATAAAATTGCTATAATAACCCCAAGTACTAGAATCCGCTTCCAGGAGGGTGTTTTAGTGAGTTGCTAAGCCATCCTGTGACCAATCCTTGGTGCAGGATGTACTGTAATATATAAAAGCCAGGGAAATAAATTAAAAACAAATTACTACTTCTGATTACCTTAACTCCCCATCCATTTCTGGACAGTTGCCCCAGCTCGGTTCATAAACATTGGGGCAGGTTGCCAAATTCTTTCCCTTCCCCTCCTCCCCCTGCCATAGAAACTCAGTTGATTTACTAGTCGGTGTGATCGATAAGCATCTGAGATGCCTTATTTATAAGATGAGGATTGTGATTTACTGCAAAGAAGTTTCAGTACGAGTTGCTTTTGAGTTATGGATTTGCTGACGCTGTTATAAACACAGGGCCTTGTAAATATCCGATTTATTTATTAACTTTCTGATTCTGCACGAGCAGCAGGGATAAGTGGATGGCATAATGTCCCAATTTGGGAAACCAGAGCTTCAACACAGTAGGGGTCAGTGTCTAATAACTCAGAAGTTTGACTCGTGTAACAAGCTGGTTGTTATGATTGCGACACTGGCAGACCAGGTGCCAGCTCATGCCAAGGCCCCTAGGTCTCAGAGCACACTGACAAATGCGTAGCTGGAAGCCTGTTGGGATCTCCTGTGTGTTAGTATTGTTAAAATAGATATTAGAGTTATAAGAATGTGTTTTTGTGTTTATGAAATGCTTGCAGGATGCTGTATGTATTAATCTTACTTATAACATCTGTATCCCATGGCATACGGTAATAGCGAAGTGTCTTCTCTGTAACTGTAAAGGTGTTTGCTAAAACTCTAAAACCCCACAGTCAGGGAGAAGCATTACCAAGTGTGAAATGCTAGCTTGCCACAAGAGGTGTCCTCTCCTCCCCAACAAAAGAAGGCCTATAGACACTAGTTTCAGAGTAGCAGCCGTGTTAGTCTGTATCCGCAAAAAGAACAGGAGTACTTGTGGCACCTTAGAGACTAACAAATTTATTAGAGCATAAGCTTTCGTGGGCTACAACCCACTTCTTCGGATGCATATTGAGTGAAACATATATCGAGGAGATATATATACACACATACAGAGAGCATGAACAGGTGGGAGTTGTCTTACCAACTCTGAGAGGCCAATTAAGTAAGAGAAAAAAAACTTTTGAAGTGATAATCAAGGTAGCCAAGTACAGACAGTTTGATAAGAAGCAAGTGTGAGAATACTTACAAGGGGAGATAGATTCAATGTTTGTAATGGCTCAGCCATTCCCAATCCCTATTTAGCCCTGAGTTGATTGTGTCTAGTTTGCATATCAATTCCAGCTCAGCAGTCTCTCGTTGGAGTCTGTTTTTGAAGTTTTTCTGTTTTAAGATAGCCACCCGCAGGTCTGTCATAGAATGGCCAGACAGGTTAAAGTGTTCTCCCACTGGTTTTTGAGTATTATGATTCCTGATGTCAGATTTGTGTCCATTAATTCTTTTGCGTAGAGATTGTCCGATTTGGCCAATGTACATGGCAGAGGGGCATTGCTGGCACATGATGGCATATATCACATTGGTAGATGTGCAGGTGAACGAGCCCCTGATGGTATGGCTGATGTGATTAGGCCCTATGATGGTGTCACTTGAATAGATATGTGGACAGAGTTGGCATCGGGCTTTGTTACAAGGATAGGTTCCTGGGTCAGTGTTTTTGTTCAGTGATGTGTGGTTGCTGGTGAGTATTTGCTTTAGGTTGGGGGGTTGTCTGTAAGCAAGGACAGATCTGTCTCCCAAGATCTGTGAGAGTAAAGGATCATCTTTCAGGATAGGTTGTAGATCTCTACTGATGCGCTGGAGAGGTTTTAGTTGGGGGCTGAAGGTGACAGCTAGTGGTGTTCTGTTATTTTCTTTGTTGGCCCTGTCTTGTGGGAGGTGACTTCTGGGTACTCGTCTAGCTCTGTCAATCTGTTTTTTCACTTCAGCAGGTGGGTATTGTAGTTTTAAGAATGCTTGATAGAGATCTTGTAGGTGCTTGTCTCTATCTGAGGGATTGGAGCAAATGCGGTTATATCTTAGAGCTTGGCTGTAGACAATGGATCGTGTGGTGTGTCCTGGATGGAAGCTGGAGGCATGTAGGTAAGTGTAGCGGTCAGTAGGTTTCCGGTACAGGGTGGTATTTATGTGACCATCGCTTATTAGCACAGTAGTGTCCAGGAAATGGACCGCTTGTGTGGATTGATCTAGGCTGAGGTTGATGGTGGGATGGAAATTATTGAAATCATGGTGGAATTCCTCAAGGGCTTCTTTTCCATGGGTCCAGATGATGAAGATGTCATCAATGTAGCGCAAGTAGAGTAGGGGCGTTAGGGGACGAGAGCTAAGGAAGCGTTGTTCTAAGTCCGCCATAAAAATGTTGGCATACTGTGGGGCCATGCGGGTACCCATAGCAGTGCCGCTGACTTGAAGGTATATATTGTCCCCAAATGTGAAATAGTTGTGGGTGAGGACAAAGTCACAGAGTTCAGCCACCAGGTTAGCTGTGACATTATCGGGGATACTGTTCCTGATAGCTTGTAGTCCATCTTTGTGTGGAATATTGGTGTAGAGGGCTTCTACGTCCATAGTGGCCAGGATGGTGTTTTCTGGAAGATCACCGATGGATTGTAGTTTCCTCAGGAAGTCAGTAGTATCTCGAAGATAGCTGGGAGTGCTGGTAGCGTAGGGTCTGAGGAGAGAGTCCACATAACCAGACAAGCCTGATGTTAGGGTGCCAATGCCTGAGATGATGGGGCGTCCAGGATTTCCAGGTTTATGGATCTTGGGTAGCAAATAGAATGTCCCTGGTCGGGGTTCTAGGCATGTATCTGTACAGATTTGTTCCTGTGCTTTGTCAGGGAGTTTTTTTAGCAGATGGTGTAGTTTCTTTAGGTAATCCTCAGTGGGATCAGAGGATAATGGCTGGTAGAATGTGGTGTTAGAGAGCTGTCTAGCAGCCTCTTGGTCATATTCCAATTTATTCATGATGACGACAGCACCTCCTTTGTCAGCCTTTTTGATAATGATGTCAGGGTTGTTTCTGAGGCTGTAGATGGCGTTGTGTTCAGCATGGCTGAGGTTATGGGGCAAGTGATGTTGCTTATCCACAATTTCAGCCTTTGCACGTTGACGGAAGCAATCTATGTAGAAATCCAGTCTGTTGTTACGACCGTATAGACACTAGACAAGCCATTGTGGAACAGCAGGTGACAAACGGCTCTGTTGATTGATTCCCCCATCCATGAAAAGGGAACCTGCGCAACTCCTCCTCTCATCACAGCTTGAATGCTGGGAGACGGGGTTAAAAATCCCTGCCAAGGAGGAATTGTGATCACTGTGCTGCTTGGAATATTGGAGAGGGCCATATTTCTAAGCATTTCTAAGCATAACAAGGGATCCCCAAGTGGCTTGGGTCAGGTTAGCTCTAAAGGACATATAGAGCTTGCAAATTATAGCAGCAACTATTACCTTTTGGAACCTAAGACTGGGTCTCATTTGTGACTGTATGTTTACCTGCTTTAACCTTGTAAATAACCCTCATTTCTTTGTCTTAGTTGATACATCTTTAGTTAGTATTACAGGATTGGCTACAAGAATATGAATCTATGCTGATTTACACCAGGGGAAGATCTGACCTAATCCTATTCTTACTGAAATCAATGGCAAAACAATGCATACACCCTGGACCAACCCCTGAGGGTCTTACACGGTTATTTTGCAGCTCCTGCTGCTGTCAGTGAAGTTGACTGAAGCCAATGGGAATTTGGTCTGAGTGAGGCCCCCAGGCTCTGGCCTGATTAGGGTCTGATTCAGCAAAGTACTTAAGCACATGCCTAATTTTAATGTGTGTGAGTAGCCTCGTTGACTTCAATAGGAATATTCACCTGCTTAAAGTTAGACATGTGTTTAAGCAGCTTGCTGGCTGAGGGCCATATCTATTGTATCTCTAAGAGCAGGGCATTCTCCCAATCCACATGCAAGAGGAGCCAATGAGAACGAACCACCTAGCCATAAACTCCCTGTTCCGTTACAGCAGGAAAATGGCGAATGGCAGTGCATGCTCACTGTCTTTAGAAAACAACAAGGTACCACGCTCTACCATTCAGTGCCAAGTAAGGGTGGGAGGAAGGGAAGCAAAGAATAAAGTTCTTTTACCTGCTCAGTGGGATAATTAAAAGCTGCCTGAAGCATCCCTCACCTTTTTCATTACAGTGCCATTCATTATAAAGCCAGAAAGAATTAGCTATGCTGCATTATCAGATAGTGAAAAAATATTAATAGCGAAAGTGGGAAAGAGAAAGGAGGAATTTTTGCTGAGTTAATTAAACCACGCATCCTCAATGACTTAAGTGAATGGTTGGACTTCCTGGGGCTTAGCAGATCCCTAGTGCATGTGATACCGTCTTTGAGAAAGGTGCTCTCCAGTTCGAGGAACTTTTCCATGTAAAGGCAAAATCATGGGTTGCATTACCTGTTCGTCTGTTGGTCGGTGGCCACCTTGGCTGACAAACGTGGTATTGAAAGGGGACCTCCAATGTTCAAAGCATGAGTCACTGCAGCTAGAGTCTCAGTCTTTGCCGGCAGGGACTGTAACAGTCTGGTCTTCTCTGTGGATCAGGTGCAGAAGAGGCTGCACAACACATGCTGGCTGCTGAGTTTCTCCTGCACATTCATTACAATGCATCTTCACTCTTCTGCATAAGTTTACTCGAGTTGGGGCATCTCAGGGCACGGGGGGACAGCAAGTTCCATGGGCCATTGCTCTCTCTCCCGCACAGGTGAGTGGGAGGAATGAAACATGGGCCAATGCTGCTTGCCCATACCAGTAGCAAATTTCCTCTATGGAGTAAGTGGGGAGCCCCTCTCAGAGTCACAGTTCGCTCCCGGGTCCACCCGTGGGGCAGTGCAGATACAAGCTGCTCTTTACTAGGAGTAAAAGTAAACTCTCGGTCTAGACCCACAACAGCATCATGAGAACCAGAAAGCGAAATCTATTATACAGTTGTAGAAGGTTGAGCCGACAAGTCTCATGTCATAATTTGAGTGGAATGCGGGATGTAAACAAGCAGTGGAAGTGGTGAACAAGAGATCCAATTTTAAAAGTTATTTCAGGCAGTTAGAGGTAAGAACTTAAAAATAGATATGATTTTTATCACCCCATTGTAACTTTAAATCAAGTGAAAAGGCAGACAAGAAATTTAAACAGGAGCACATCTCAGCTGATGGAGGCCTGATTTTCCAAGAACCCTTTATTCTGTGTGGGTTTTGTTCTACATTATAAAACCCCGAGAATAACAAAACTCAGCCACGATTTCTAATAAATAGCAATTGACAGAGTCTGCAGCTTCACCTCTCACTTCACCATTGCACAATTTCAGACCCAGCTCAGCTGAATAAAAATTGGCACATTTCACCAGGAGAAAGTCGATTTTTCAAGCCAGGAGAATTCATGTTGCACAGATATAGGTTCTCAAACTTTGAATATGTGTGTAAGTGCTGGTAAAACACTGTAGCCTGCATGGGGTTAATTAACAGAGGCACTCTTGTGCTAAGTTACAGGGCAAAGCTCAATTAAGTTGGGAACTGAAATGGATAATTCCATTAAAATGGATTTATTCACTGTGTCTGCCGCTGACACGTGTCATGCCGAGGAATATGTTCAGGGAAAGTTTGTATTTTACCAGCCTTGCTTCCCTATCGCTATCACCACAAAATGACTGCAGGACAGATAGGAACAATTTCTGAAGCACCCACGTCCATGCCTGGATGAATTCCATCACTATCAGTACCTACATTGGGGATGAATTTGGTCCCTAAGCCACAGGAGAGGACCCACCCCTTTGAGAAAATGTGGGCTTTCCGATTATATTACACAAGTGATGCAGTTGGGCTGTCCTGACGCTGCATAATGCCGTGTGAGAGGCTCAAGTCCAATTCCAAGGTCTGGGCTAGATCCTGGGCTCACACCAGCGTCAATAGGGATAACTCTACTGAAGTCAATGGAGCTACTCTGGATTTCACCCTAGCGGAACTGAGATCAAAACCCAGCTCCTGCTCTCTTGCATTCAGGGTTAGTGTAGACAGAGAATGCTGTACATAGCCGCTTGGTCACTGGAGAAGGGAGACTGAGAGCAGAGCTGCATATTTCAAATAATAATATTATTAACTGGATTCAGATTCTTCTCGAGTTGGACACTGGAGCTTATTTCACCAACTACGCGTTCAAAGGACAAGAGGCCCCACTGCTGCAGCTGCAAAGTAAGCACAGCCGCAGAGAACAACAGCTGTGGGTAATTGTACTGCTAAGTACCTGGGCTCATGCAAAACTCAGTGGTTTCACTTTCAAGGGGTTCAGGTGAGACAGAGTCTGAGGGTCAATTTTTGTGATGTTTGCACCTATGGAGTAAAGCAGCCAAAACCAGCTCGTTGAGCCGTGTTTCAGGTCAAAAATCTAAAGTCCCTGAGTTGTGCATGGTTTTCACCCAGCACCATAGGTTCTCTTAGGGTATGTCTACATGGGGAGAAAAGCCCTGTGATGTGGCTGGCCTGGCTCAGCTGAGTTGGGCTTGCGGGGTACAGGCTGCAGGGCTGTTTAATAGCAGTGTAGACGTAGGGGGTAGGGTGCAGTTCGAGTTCTGGGACCCCCCACCTCGCAGGACTCCAGACCCAGGCTCCAGCCCGGGCCCCAACATCTGCACTGTAATTAAACAGTCCCTTAGCTTGAGCTCCGTGAGCTTGAATCAGCTGGCACGGGTCCAGGGCCGGCTCCAGCATTTCTGCCGCCCCAAGCAAAAAAAAAAAAAAAACCCGCATCCGTCCGCGGGGGCCATTGGGGGAAAAAAAAAAAAACGCCAAAATCGGCGGTGGCAGTTCGGCGGCAGGTCCTTCGCTCCTAGAGGGAGTGAGGGACCTGCCGCCCCCGAATTGCCGCACGTGCCGCCCCTCTCCCTTGGCCGCCCCAAGCACCTGCTTGTTAAGCCGGTGCCTGGAGCCGGCCCTGCACGGGTCACATTGCTCCTGGTACACAGATTAGCAAGAACCAGGCAGGTTTGGATGCTGCCTTTCCAAGCCCTCATCTCAGAATGGCCCAATGACCGGAGCAATACATTCTTCCAAAGCTGGAGTTCCAAATCCAACCCTTGAACTGAAAGGAGGCATTGAAGACAGTGAGAGAAAAGCAAATAGGGCTACATTCTGCTCTCGCTTTCGCCAGTCGCAATCATTGCTGGACTGCATTGGAGCTGCTGTGACTAGACTAAAGGAACAGGAGTGTTTTTCTAAAGACAGCAGCCATGGGGAGGGAAGCACCAGAGCCCTTTCGTCTCCCATCCTTGCCATCTCCAGCAGCACATCAGCACAGCACAGGAAAAGGAACCACCAATGCCCAGGCCACTCGCCCAGCAGATCAGCACAGCCAAACAGCGGTAATTAATAGACACTCACAGCGTTAAGCAAATGCAGACTGACAGCAGCCCTGCCTCACCCATAACCTGTGCCTTGCTAACATTAGTTCTACAGCGAGTCCCGCTGTCTGTTGACATGTTGTTTCTCTGCATTAATAAATAACTGCCTGAACCAATTACCCTGCTCAAAACCAGACTGATTGTTTTTAATTTGTTTGTTTGTTTCCCCTGTAAAAGGTACCCAAAATAACTAAAGCGCAGGAGGCCTAAGTGAGCAGAACTGCAGCTGCCCCAGGGCAGAGGTTGTTCCTTTCCCAGGCAATTTCTCAAACTTTGTCAAAAGCTTCATTTTAAACCCTCCTCTAGGGGCCGTTTCCATGCACAGGGGTTGCTCACAGTGGGGTGCCTTACAGACTTATCACCCTGTTGACACTTGCTTTGCGCTCTCACATGGACTGTCTCAAAGTGGTTCCAATTTTGGGATGTCACACACATCTCAATGCACCTCAGTCCGTCCTGCCCAAATGACATAAGCGATATCTGCAAAAGGCCTCTTTTATCAGTATAAGCTGCATCTCCCTGGGGAGCAGGGGCTTGCTATCATAGCTATGTCACTTAGGGGGTGACTCTTTCACAGCCCTAGCAGAAATACTTATGCTGGCAAAACTTGGTAGTATACCCCTGTTGCAAACAGTGACAAGCTAGTGGGCAGATCACTGGACTACCCATCCAAGAAGCTACAGAGCAGATCCGCTCTGTAAAAAAGAAAAAGCCCTGGAAATGTAATAAACAAAATTGTTTCTTCCTTTCCCAAGGTCAGACGCTTTGCAGTCAATTCAGGACATTGGGACACCTCTCCGTTTCATATCTTCTGTTTAATTCTCACCACTTCATTAAAATCTGACCTTCCTGGCACTCTGTGGCTACTGCAAATGTCCAGCAAGAGAGACCATTATATTTCAAAGGCTGTTAAACTGTCCAGTGGTATTTTAGCTTCTTTTTTATATTTGTTAGCAAATCATCAATCACCATCAGCAAACTTAGTGTATGGCCGAGAGTGGAAAAGGCTGGAAATAATATGAAAGTCTAGAAGGATAAACCAACAAAATTCCCTTTCTCTATGAGCAGAGGAAAGGTCAGGTGAGATTCCAGTCAATTATCTCGTTGTGTTTATTGATAAATCATTGGTGGTTTCATAGCTGTCAGTGAACGACTTGAGACAAACAGATATTTAGTTAAATGCTACAAAAGGAACAGAGATGAAAACTGTGTTGGATATAAATTCCTATGACTTAGCCAGGCTCCGAGACAAGTGAAGGCCGGGATCAACTCACCCCCTAAACTATCCCTGACATGATTGTTTGGGCTTCTGATTTTGTGTTCGTATAAATACAGATGAGCAGACACGTAGGAGCAGGTGTCCTAAATGGTAGATGATAATATGTCATGGGGAAGCCAGGCTGTGCACTAGGTTAATTTAACGTTGAGCAGCTGGCAATCAAAGCCGTTTCAGGGCACAAGTGCAATGAGTTTGCTGGTTGCCAATGGCTTGATCTCCATTTCCCCCCCCACACACACACTTCAAAACCACTAGCTGATTTCATGTGGCACAGCTCAGTAGGACTGACATCCCTCTGCTTAGGAAGGTCCAAAAAACTGAAGTGCAGGACAGCGTTTAAGTGCATAGCCAGTGCTGGGTGCGGCTCACCAAACTGGAATAGGCGAGGGAGCGCAGGCTGGGACTGAGATGCATTGGCAGAGCTGGGGGAGAAGGGTGCAGGATTAGAATTACAGGGGCTGCTTCAGGACACGGTTTCAGTACCTTGGTAGAAGAGGGGGGCCTTTTGGCAGGGGTGTGCACTGCGGGCTAGCAGCATTCTATCCAGCTGCAATCGGACGGTGCTGAGCAGTCATCAGCTGAGAATCAGGCCCCTGAACGTGTCCCAGGCTGAGCCCCCAAGAACTGAAGAGCCCCCCCAGATAACTAGTCACTTTTGAAAACCTTGGCTGTGCCTTTATATGAGGGCTGGTTGAAAATGTACCAGCATGCATCCTGGTCGTGCAACTGCCACAATACTCTTGCTCAACTTGAGCACGTTCCATGGTGCATCAAGGGAGAAGTGGGCTGAACAGAGAGCCCAGCCTACAAAGGAGAATGACACCATGAGGCACCCAAACTACGACTCCTGTACGGCACCATGGAGGCATTTCAGAACTGAAATATTTCCCTTTTCATCCTATGTATTTCAGATTTTGATTTTTTTTCACCAAAAATTACTTTCTGTGGAAAAAGAAAAATTTTTTCCAACCGACTGTGCTGTGTCTGGGTTTTGTACAGCATCTCGCACAGTGGCGCCTGATCCTGCATGGACACTCCCATGATACATCCACATACTAATATTAATGACACGGAAATGAATTGTGAATGCTTGTAAGTCCAGCTCCTCAAAGCTCTTTGTGTGCTGAACTTGGACGGATCTCAGTGTGAGTTGGGTGTTTAGATGCCTGGTCTGTATAAAGGCCTCCTCCAGACACTGGCAAGGAAAGAGTTAACTCTCAAGGCAGGCTTACAGCTGACTAGCTAAGTGCAGGGATTTGCTGAGAGGCTGGGCTGGGCCTCCACTGTGGGGCATTAATTACAT
The DNA here is from genome assembly GCF_002925995.2 of Terrapene triunguis. Lineage (NCBI taxonomy): Eukaryota > Metazoa > Chordata > Testudines > Emydidae > Terrapene > Terrapene triunguis. The sequence continues at coordinate 16,078,261 of NW_020664725.1, read as the reverse complement.
TTCCCAGTGGCTGTAAGAAAGATGGAGAGAGGGACCTGTTTGGTTTGCTAGGGAGAGTCAGGGTCTCTAGGAGGAGAGCTGAAGCAGGGAAAAGAAAAAGGGGAGGTGTTTTGCATTATTGGGTCTTTATCTTCTGTGGCTGCTTTAACCCTTTGCTTTGGGGTTGGCTGAAGTGGGCTGTTTGTCTGCTTTGGTTGTAGTGGTGCTATCAATAGGCCCCAATTTGCTTAGATCTTCTGGCCCCAGGATCACAAATCTCAGCATCAGAGAGTCCTGTGGCACCTTTAAGACTAGCAGAGGTATTGCAGCATAAGCTTTCGTGGGTGAATACCCACTTCATCAGACGTATTCACCCATGAAAGCTTATGCTCCAATACATCTGTTAGTCTTAAAGGTGCCACAGGACTCTCTGTTGCTTTTTACAGATCCAGACTAACACGGCTACCCCTCTGATACATAAATCTCAGCATGTTTTTCAGGGAGCTTGGCCTTATTTTCAGGGCAATAACCACCCCCAAACTTTGCGTGTTTGACCGAGTTTCAGAGACTTCATTCTGAAGGTTCCACCATGCAGCCTGGTTAGACACAGCTTCCTCCAGAGCGTGCTGAGGAGCTGGCCTGTCTCACTGAGGAGGGCAGCCATTTAGCCATGCCAGTGTCTCCTTCATCCCTAGAAGGGACGTGTGCGGCTTTCAGCACTTGCAGGGAGTAAAGGGAGGGCTAGCTGTCAGTGTGATACCAGGATTCCATGTAGTAACACTCTGCTTCTCTCTGCAGATCTCAAAGCACTATACAGTCACTAATGAGTTCAGATGGAAATTCAGAAAAAGTTCTCCCATGGTCCAATGCAGAACATCAATCAGGTACCGTGCAGCATGTGCCACACAAGGCTTTAGTGACACCAGCTGGTATTTAGTTATTCCATTTGATTTGCTCACCTTATTAGAAAGAGAGGCAGTCCAGCCTTTTTATTTCCCCTCTGTCCATCTCTCCCATGGAGTTTTATAAATAGTGTTGATCACGTAGCAAGGAAAGGCAGAGGCATGTGGAGAGGTAGGCCTGGGAGAAGAGCTGTTTAATAAGAACACTGGAATGATTTATTACTTACTGCTCGAAGAGAGCAGCCTTTCTCTCCAGGAAGAGCACACCCTCTGAATCTGCTCCTTTAATTTGCATAGGTAATGGCCAGATTATTAACAGCTCACTGAAAAGTCAGAACCATGTGACCAAACAAACCAAGAACCACTGGACTAGAGAGGAACAGTGTCCCTTGGCTTGTAAATTACAGGGACTGTGCAACCTGTACCAGCTTCAAAATCGCAAGTTAAAAAAGCAACTGGAATGACAGGTGTAAAAACAGTGGCTCATGGAGTTCTTATAAAATTAACCTATGAGGAGAGATGTGCAGAATGAAGATTAAAATGGCCCTGTGGTGATCAGTGCAGTCCTGAGCTGCCTGGAACGAATGTCCGTGGGCTACAGGGAGAGGAGGATGGAGGGCCGGAGTTTAGCGGATGCTCTCTGTCGTGTGGGGTGGGTAGAACAGCCCTGTGTCACACGTGCCATCACGTGTTGTGAATGTACATCTCTGTAGACGCTCTGCTGTGCTGTGCTATTGTTTGTTTTCCAGAAGCACCATTTGGGATTAAGACCCCATTTATCAAGGGGGAGGGATAGCTCAGTGGTTTGAGCATTGGCCTGCTAAACCCAGGGTTGTGAGTTCAATCCTTGAGGGGGCCACTTAGGGATCTGGGGCAAAATCAGTACTTGGTCCTGCTACTGAAGGCAGGGGGCTGGACTCAATGACCTTTCAAGATCCCTTCCAGTTCTAGGAGATAGGATATCTCCATTAATTTAATTTTAATTTTTAATTTAAAAAAAAAGGCTCTGTACACATGCACAGTGACAGAAAGCTCCTGCCCCACTGAGCTTGCATCCAAAGAGACAAGACAGACAAAGACGGGAGGGGAGACACAGGCATGGAGAGGGGGAAGTGAGTCACTCAGGATAGATGGGCCATTAGTACGATCCAGTGTGGTCATTTTTATGTTACTGTTCCTAGGCCATATAGCAACATGGGAAGCTCTCAGTGCTTCCTCTATCCACACACAAACTGAGGGCTGGCCGTCACTAATGGACAGGGCCGCTCCAGGTACCAGCCTGGCAAGCAGGTGCTTGGGGCGGCTGCTCCGGAGAGGGGCGGCACGTCCAGGTATTCGGCAGCAATTCGGCGGACGGTCCCTCACTCCCGCTCGGAGTGAAGGACCTCCCACCGAATTGCCGCTGCAGATCACAATCGCAGCTTCTTTTTTTTTTTTTTTGGCTGCTTAGGGTGGCCAAAACCCTGGAGCCGGCCCTGCTAATGGACAGAGCAATGTGTTGCTGGCGTCTTACACAGTCCATGCTGGCTCTATTTTCTGGCCTCTCTCCAGCACTATCAGTTCTTCCACTTTCATAAGTGCTCTGTGAATTACCCCTACAATTTAAAGAATGGGGGGAAATTATAAATTGATTATGAGCCAATCTTGCCCAGTAGGTGCCTTTGTCAGGAGAGAGAGCCCTGGAGTCCTCGAATGACTAAAAAAATAAAACAGGTAAAAAAAATGGATAAAATATAAATTAAAAAAGAAGAAAGAGCTGGTTTCAATCAATAACCCTTGAATTATTGACTGCTCCTACCATTACATTCTTATACCCTGGTAATCTTGTAGGGGAATTCTATGAAGAGCACATCTGCAGGAGATAAGATGGCCATTGTCAAAAGTTATAATTCATTCCACTCCAGAGCTGATAGGCACACCATGTACTTTTTTTTTTTTTTGGTCCTCCCTGAGTGATTCGGTATCATTGCAAATGACATGACATCATTATAGCCAAGCCATTTTAAATATTATCAAAGGAGCCATCTCACATGTCTGTTGAGCTGTCATTATAGACAGGAAAACTTGTCTGAGTAGGACTTTTGCTTTCCCTTTTGTCAGCTCAAGTTTAGACAACTTTCTGACATTCAAAAGTTGCTGTGACACACAAGTTTTTGTACTGGAGAGGTGTGCGGGGAAGAGGAGAAGGAGAAAGGAACTAGTTTGGATAACGTAAGTGTCATGTGACAGATCCTGCCATAGAAAAGCTCTTATAGCTATAGTTCTTATGGAAGGTGTTGGCTTGACAGCCCTGAAGACTGAAATCCTTGATCAACTTCAGAACATGGGCAGTCTGGAGAATGAGGGCAAATTTCTCTATATTACCTTGCCGACGTGATTCAACTCTGTCCTGGAAGTGGCCACGTTTAGGCACCAGAGCTCCATTCAGTAGAGCTGATCAGGATATTTATATTTGCTCCCGTGACAAAATTTTGAAAGTAAAGGAACATTTTGTTTTGTTTTGTTTTGTCAAAATTTTGGGGTGTTTTTTGGACAACCTGTCCCCAAAATCATCACAATCAGACATTTCACACTGAAATTTCTGTTTTTATGAAAAAGCCATTTTTGTAGAACAGACTAATTGAGATTGCCCACTAATGCTGCTAGTTGTGTAAGTGCTTCTTTTAGAAAAAAAAAAATGTGTCCACTGGGAAATGAATCAAGGCAACTATCCCTATTTCATGTAGGCGAATGAACAGCTATCAGCTAGTAACACAACTTTTAGTCAGTATTGCCCGAGGACAGACACAAGCCAGTGGCCTAGCAGTAAAAGCCTCTGGAATATATTTCAAAAGTGAATAGCGGTGCCTCTATTTTTGGATGCCTGAGTGGAAACACCTCAAAGGAGCCTGATTTTCAGAAAACGCTAATGGAAATCAGGACTGCACACACACAATCACGACTAGTGTTGAAAATCTTGGCCTCTGTGCCCATCATCAATCCTATGATACATCCCGTATCTTCAACCAAACCTACTGAGGTTCACCCATTGCTATTTTTTAGAGGATTTTGTCTAAAGTGAGTTTCAGGTCCAAATATTCAAACCTCAGCATTAGGGGTAGATCAGTAAAATATGTGCACGTACCTACTGCAACTGCAAAATCCTATATCTGTTCTTGCAAGTCAGGTAACTGCACAGACAAATGGGTAGGTAAGTGTGTATTTTCCCAAGCTGCACACACAAATCCCTATTTGCATGCACTAATGTGGATGCTGCAGACCCAATGCATGCACCTGCACATTTGCAGATCTGCCAGAGCTCCTCAAGTTCTGAATGTAGCCCTGAAAGCCACGGCTGATCTTGTAAATGTCCAGCGAGTTCTCCAACCCTCAGCAGGCAGGTGCTGGCCTCTCTCTTCCCCTGAAATTGTCATGAAGCTCTTTCTTTCATAAATTGCATTGGATTTTTGGAGCAGAGGGGGGGGGGGAGAAGGAGGAATGAGAGCATTAGAAAAGGCATATACCGTGCCACTTTCTCTGGGGCATTGTGTCCAAATAGAAAAGCAAAGGTCTGCTGGTTTTTATTATTAAGATTTACAGCTAGGAGTTATTTTTCTTGGCAATCCTGTCCACTGCGTTTACGAGCAGCAATTACAAAGCATTTGGTACCTGGGAAAGCAACAGGCTCGAGATGAAATTCTCTGAGTGTATCACTCTGAGGAGCAAACGTCTTTGGTAATAAATACCATTGTTCATTAAGGTAAAACACAGAATGCAATCTTTCCCCAGGAAGTCTCCCTCCTCTTCTGAGCAGCACGTTTGCCTTATTTACAAGCATCCTTCCCACCCCTGCTGGAATGAGGCAGGCAGCAGGCCCAGAAGGAGAATTGATTAGACTCAGTCATTCAGGGGGACCACATGTCAGAACAATGGGAAGAAACACTTTGCTCAAGTCAGTTTCATTGTTATTCTCCTGGCTTTGGGGGAGAGGGTTGTTTGAGATTGTGAGTGAATTTTCAGTGTGGGCAAAAGACACCAGACTGGCATCTTTGGACACTGAAGTCCTCTATACACTGTGGGCTAGAACACGTCCCAGGGATAGAGCTCAACTAAGGAGCCAGCACAGGAGCATCTCAGGGCAGGAATTGTAGCTCTGGAAGTTAGTTTCCTCACTGCTCCCTGCTTTTTCCCAAGGGGTGATAATTTTGCTTCTGAGCTATGCCACCTGCAAATTACCACCCACCCCACCTCAGCTGTGCTGGCTGGTGCACTGGAGGGGGGCAGGGCCACTCCCCACCTTCTCTGGTGCACAGTGCCTCTTACCTCTGTGCCTGTTCAAATCCGTACGTTGTGGGGGGCATTGAGGAGTCTTACTCCCACTCAAGCCCCTGCTTGGTGGCACAGTCTCTGTCACAATCTAGCCTGGTGAGAGGTTCAGCTTGGGCATTGATCAGCTAGCATCTGCAGGGCAATCAGAGTGTTTGGAACACTGAGGAACAGAGTGATCCAATCTGCTGTTTCGCAGACAGAAGGCTAATAATATATAGAACAAAGCATTTTCTCAAGGAGCCAGTTAAAAGAAAAATTATCTTCACTTTCCAACCCCCCTCTGGCCTCCTGCCCTGGGCAATGATTTCTAAACCTCTCCAGGTGAACCAATGCCATTTGCTAAGGGCTTTTATTTTCAACCCTTAGCTGGCAAAGTGTGAAATGTAACCCTAATGTGACTCACTTCCTTTTAAGGGAAGAGGAGAACCAATCCAGCTCAGTGAAATAACGAGAGACTGTAGCTCTCCCTGCAAATCAAGATGTTATTGTTCCAATGCAATATTAATGATCAAGGCTGCAACCATTTGTAATGTGGTCATCACAAAAGCAGCTGTTACCATTTACATGTTGGTCTCCCAGAGTACATTATTAAGGTAATATTTTATCATGCATTCTAGTAGCTCAGGGGCTGCCTTCCTAATGCATGGAGTGAACATTTCTCCTATTTATAAATAATCATTCCTCTCCTTCACTTTAACCACAAGTTAAGGGCCATGAAAAAATTCAGCAAAGCCAGAGGCCACATTTTTGTGCGTGTCCTTTATGAATGGGGAAAAAAAAATAAGATGTTGGAAAACATCTTGGGAGCCCCATAATTTTTAGTTTGTATTTAAAAATAACCCAGTTGGAGTTCTGCTGTCACTGCTCCTCACCACTGAGCATTGGCTTCAACCCCCACACAACTCAATATTTATACATGAGAAAGTAAATGCTCAAAAGATAAAAAATAAATCAGGTTAAAATCCCACTAAGGGAGCCGGGATTTAGCAAAGGAGAAAAACGTTGTGGTGCTGGAGTTTGACTGCTGCAGAAAGCATTTGCAGACCTGAGCAGAGGAAGCGTCTCCTGCAAAAAACAGGAACTATGAGTGGTCTGCACTTGATGTGGCCCTGGGAGAGTAATCCTTTTGTTTGTGTGAACAGGGAACTTCAAAGTTTGGGTCAGGGAAAGGATCCCAAAGTTTGGACACTTCTCCAAATTTACCAAATTGTTTGGGTCTACAAAAGTGGATCTTGAAACCATGGAGAAGGGATGTTTCTTGTTATGTTTTGCAATTTTTGTTGTACAGCCAGAACCAGAAAGGCAACTCAAACTTGTTTTTAAATGGAGGAAGAAAAAGTCAACTAAATTTAGATCAACCCTCAGTAAAAATGTGAGGTTGCACTCCAGTCTCAGAGATGCTTTGGGTGGATGGGGTTGGCAGATGCCTACTTCTAGCTAGAAATTTTTTTTCCCCGGGTGGCAGATTAACTTATTACTGCACAGTTCTTTGCACCTACCTCTGAAACAGCTGGTGTTGGCACTGTTAGAGGTCTGACACTGGGCTAGATGGACCTGGTCTGATCCAGTAATGCAATTTCTCTGTTTCTTTGTAGTAGAATTGCCTGTGACAGTGGCCATTTAACTTCAAGTAGAAATGGGCACAAGCCACAAAACGTAGATCTAGCTCCACATTTCCAGCCTTCCAAAAGCTGAAATGTCCCTGTTCTTAAGGCTTGAAACTGGCAAAATATCAATGGGGAAATTGACACTCTTTTCTAGAGATGCAGACCAGCTGATCTTAGTCACTTTCCTCCTAGCACTCATGCATCCTGCATCTGGAGCTATGTCCCCACCTGGGGGGCTGAGATAAAACCACCAGCAATATTTCATCTGGAGAGTTTTAAATATGAAATTCAGACAGGCTTGGTGTTTGTTGTCCCTGTTTCTTGTGTCCTTGGCAGTGGGGATCACTTAGCCCCACCAGCCCTTAGGTTGTGAGTCTGAAAGACAGGAGGGATGAGAATTTGCCAACAAAGCTTTTCACACGGTGAGGTCCCTTAGGGAAGCTCAGATCACTTCCATCTCCACCTCCTCTCTTGTCGCCTCCGTCCCACAAGAGCAAAATGCAGGAGGGTGATTAGCAGGTCAGCAGCTGCAGCTTCAAGGAGCACCTTAAATCATAAGAGTAGAGAGTTTCCGCTGTAATTGCCTTGGATAATCAGTGAGATTCTTCCATTTCCTTCTGCTAATATTTCCTGTTCAAAATCACCCAAGTGTTGCCATATAAATTTCAAGTGTTAAACCCAGAGCAATAATAACCTGGGTCTGACTGGGCTGGCCGGTGCAAGGGAGAGGGTGAAAGGCAGGTGTTGAGAGATGGGGTGCTGAGCCAATAATTCATTGCTGCCTCTGTGTTGCTACCCTCCTTAAAAATGTGAGTCACAAAATGCCCAACATAATAGCCAGCTCTGGGCAGGTATAAGTGACAATAAGTGAGAATAGGTGACACCACTAAGCAGTAGTGAGCAATTTGGCCTGTAGGCTGCAGCCTTCGGGCTGCTTCTTCCTGTCCAGTAAGTGGGATATGGCAACCTGGAGTGGTGACCTAGGGCCTTCCAACTGTCCTGCTGTCTATGGGATCCCTTAGTACCCGTGAAGGGCCACAATATTTGTGCATAGGAGCTTTTGAGGCGCTCTCCTGGCCCCTCTATCTCAACAGGAGCTGGGCTCTAATGGTGCGTTTCCACTGCAGATGCAAATGAGCCTCCCAGCCCTGGTAGACAGACTCACGCTCGTGGGGCTCAAGCCAGCACACTCAAAATACCAGGGTGGACATTGTGGCACCGATGGAGGCTCTGGCTAGCCACCTGAGCTTGGCCCCAGGGAATAGGGTGGGCTTGTGCCCGGGTGGCTAGCCCGAACCCGCACCGCTGCTGCAATGTCCACACGGCTATTTTTAGTGCGCGAGCTCAAGCCCCGCGAGTGCAAGTCTCTCTGCTGCAGTGTGGACATGTTTATTTGCTCGTAATCTTAACAGGGCCAAACCCCTCTGTCCTCCCAATATTATTAACCCCAAGCCCTCAAAAATCATAAGACTGGCTTAAAAACCAGGAGGGGTTTTTTTTTAAATAATGAATGTAAATGTAAATCATAAGGTTCTTTGCCTTTAGGATTAATGTTTTCAAACTTTTCTCTGAAACCATGAGGGATAGGAACTAATATATAACAAGCGAGAGTCTCACATAATCACATGACTCCAGAACTGGGGCTTTGCGAAAGACATCAAATATCTTGCAACTCACAATAAAATCACATGACTTGGCAACAGGACCGGATTTAGGGGCAGGAGACCCAAGCGACCACTTGGGGTGTCGGGCTTGGGGGGCGCCAGGCACGTGATGCTGTTTTTGTTGTTAGTGGCAAAAGGGAAAACAGACTGTTAGAAGTAACGTGTCAGGTATTCCATATGTGGATTCATCTTTCACTTACCTCCTAGAACAGGGGTGGGCAAACTTTTTGGCCTGAGGGCCACATTGAGGTTGCAAAACTGTATGGAAGGCCCGGTAGGGAAGGCTGTGCCTCCCCAAATAGCCTCGCCACCACCCCCTATCCACCGCCTCCCACTTCCCACCCCCCGACCGCCCCCCCCCCAACCCCCCCCCCCCCCCCCCCCCCCCCCCCCGTTCCCTGTCCCCTGACACTCCCCCCAGAACTTGCACCCCATCCAACTGCCCCCTGCTCCCTGTCCCCTGACTGCCCCCTAGGACCTCCCACCCCTTATCCAACCCGCCAGCCCCGGCCCCCTTACCATGCCGCTCTGGCCGGAGCTAGACATGCTGCCGCGCTGCTCGGCAGGAGCGCGCCGTTCCGCCTGTGGCTGTGGGGGAGGGGAGACAGCAGGGCAGGGGCTGGGGGCGAGCCTCCCCGGACGGGAGCTCAGGGGCCGGGCAGGATGGTCCCGTGGGCTGTAGTTTCCCCACCTCTGTCCTAGAATATTCTGGCCTTTGTAGAATCTTGTGGAACCTTCCAGACTTTCTGAGAATTACATTTTCCTCAGACCTCTTAGAATGTTGTCAACCAAGCTCTGGCGGGTATATCAGGGGTGAGGCGTCGCTAGGCAGTCAGTGAGATATAAATATAGAGTTACAGTTCCCAGCGTGCAAATTTATCGTCTGATATGACAGGGATAAATCATGCATGCAAATCGTGCACCAAATAAAAAAATAAGATATTCAAAAGTTTAACAAATGGAGGGGAGGCACCAAAGATGCTCCTCGTCTGGAGCACCATTTGGTGTAAGGCCAGTCCTGGCTGGCAACGTGGACACACAAGAGATATAGAGGCATGTGTCAGGAACCCATGGAGATTTATTTAGACAGGGTCAGCAGGTGACACCTCTGATCAGTGGCAGAAGCAGGAGTAGAAAGGACCTGAAAGTAGTAGAAAGGCTAGTCTGTACCCATTAAAACATGCTGCTTCTCATCTCTCTGTGGCTCCATTAGCCTTGTAGCCCGGTGTGACGGGTTGGATCACAGAAACCCCCTTGGGAGCTGCCACCTGATGTGCAAAGACTACCTCTGCTCCTGTTTTCCCTGCCAGCTCAGGACTCCAGCACCCTGTCTTGCTGAGCCAGACACTCCCGTCTGCTCCAACACAGACCCAGGGTCTGAATCACTTGTCCCAAAGCTGCACGTTTGCCTGAAAACAGCTCACAGAAGTGTGCCTGTCTTTAGCACTCAGATGCCCCACTCCCAATGGGGTCTAAACCCAGATAAATCCGTTTTACCCTGCATAAAGCTTATGCAGGGCAAACTCATAAATTGTTCGCCCTCTATAACACTGATAGAGAGATATGCACAGTTGTTTGCTCCCCCAGGTATTAATACATACTCTGAGTAAATTACTAAATAAAAAGTGATTTCATTAAATACAGACAGTAGGATTTAAGTGGTTCCAAGTAGTAACAGACAGAACAAAGTAAGTCACCAAATAAAATAAAATGCGCAAATCTATGTCTAATCAAACTAAATACAGATAAGTTCCTCACCAGTTCCAGAATGCTGCCTTTTACAGGCTAATCTCCTTTTAGCCTGGGTCCAGCAATCACTCACACTCCTTGTAGTTACTGTCCTTTGTTCCAGTTCCCTTCAAGTATCCTGGGGTGGGGGGGAGTTCTGGAGTCACCTGGGCAAGTCACATGTCCCTGCACGACTCAGTCTTTACAGGCCGAAGCCATTGTCCACATGGTATCTTGTATGTCTCCAGGAAGACTTCTTATGTGGATTGGAGCATTCCAAGATGCATTGTTCCCCAAGTGTTTCCTGATCAGGTACTTAACCTGGCGAATTCCTTCCTAAAGAAGCTGACCAAATGCCTCACAAAGCTTACTTAGAAACCAAGCCAGCATAGAGCCCATATTCTTAACCTCAAGTAGAAAATGATATATATGTACAAATAGGATGAATAGATATAGTAGACCATAACCTTTACGGAGATATATTACATGGCACAGGCAGCACAAAACATATTCCAGTTACGTCATACATACATTTATAAGCACCCCCCCATAAAGCCTTATGGGGTACACTGTCACACCCGGAAAGCCTATTTGGGTCATTAACGCACTCTGTGCAGAAAGAGGACTCTGCTGACCCAGGGAGCCTGCATAGGCAGGAACATCAGACCATTATTACAGCCTAACTTAATGCTGCACTAATATGAAGACAGAACAAATGCAAAAAAAATGTCTGTCCTCTAAGAAGTTTGTGGTAAAGGAAGAGTTAACGGACCCTCTTCTCTGGGGGAAAGGATTCAATAGCAAACTAAGCAGCACAGTGAAATGTTAGTTACTGTAAAAAAACAGCCACAGCTCCTGCTACAAACACTGGTAGCTACGCACGCCTCCTTGTTAAATACTAGCACCTACCCTCTCTGAGCAAGAAGTCTGAGCTAAAAGGCAAAGGGCTCGGCGAGATCCTGCATGGTAGTGGCATGAACGTGTCTCATAGGTGAAGCTAAATAATTTACCATGGGCTTAAAACCATTAATATCCCCTCCCTGTTTCCCTGGCGGCATTCAGAGCCCAAGCGTAGGGGCAGCTGCAGTCATGGGGACTACGCTGAGGGGTAGGAGTCAGGATGCCTGGGCTTGGATCCGGACTTGTGTGTTACTGGGCAAGTTTTTTTTTCCCTGCTTCAGTTTCCCCATTTGCAAAATGGGGGCGGTTACTCAGCTTTGTAAAATTTCCTCAGATCTAGGGATGAAAAGCTGTCATATATAAGTGCCCAGTGCTCTGGTTGGTATTGTCTGTGACATGGGTTCTGGGCAGTGGGGCTGGTCCCATGCTATTTGCTTGGCACACCCGGAAGGACACTCGCATTAGATCTGTTATATCATATCACTAAATATGCAGGGAGCAGACAAGAAATGAGAGCTCAGGTTAGAGCTCCACTCCAGTTGCTCCCATCAGATGACCACCAGGAGCCTGTGGTTTCATTCCAATGTCCATGTGATACAAACCATCCCTACAACAGCAATCCTTGTAAGGGACTGTCTTTTTGTTCTGTGTTTGTACAGCACCTGACGCACCGTGGACTTGGTCCATAACTGGGGCACGATGGCATTACCACAACACAAATAATAAACAACAACAATAATAACACCAGGGGACGCAGAGCTTCCGAGGGGGTGAATAGGAGTGTCTTGGTATTAGTAGTCAGGACATGTCTAGAACAAGGAGACCTAATTCCTGTTTGGGTCCTTAATACAATATAATAAAGGTAATTAATAGGTCTTGGTCACATCCCTTAGCCATACAATAGTGTCATCCATGTGTAATCTGAACCATTATGATGGAACAATATGGAGGAAGCTGATACTGCCTGCATCTGTGCTGGGGATAAAGAAAGAACTTGAGTCTAGTTTGCAAAATGTTTCGGATCCATTGGGATGAAAGATGCTGCACAAATGTAAAAATAGGATTCTTATTATCTTACTGGGCTGCTGTTCCCCTGTCCTCTGTGCCTCACAGCAATGCTATTGGAAGCCTCTTTGTTTTGCTGCGGATGGTATGTTTGGTTCTAACTGACAGCAATTTACAGTAGCGGAGAGTCAGTTTTGCCCTATGCTGTATTCATAAATTAATCTCTCGGGATTAGGCACTGCATGTCAGGAACACTCCCAGGCACGTTATTTACACATTAGTATTATTAATAATAATAAAAGAAAAGCAAGACAAGTTCTGACAACTTTCAATAATGGTCTGAAATAAAAGCAGAAAACACAAAAGCCCTGTCTCAGTGCCTGGAATTAATTGTGTCCGTTTGGTGTGGGGCGTTCAGTTCTTTTCCTTCCAGGTGTCATTTGAAGACATCATTTTCTTTTCTTTAAACATTGTCACCCAAGAAAACATCTGACAGAGCAAAGAGTGAAGCTGCTTTGATTTCTTTATATTTATTGTCACTTACGTTATGGTTTCCTTTAGCTGTTGTGTTATTTTAGGAAGATGATGCAGGTTTGGATTTATTATTTATTGCTGTGGTGCCTACAAGGTGCTTGTTTTGAGCTCTTAAGCACAAAAACAATTCGAGTTTGAAGAGACATGTTGCAGAAGTAATACAGAGCTGATGCACCATCAAAACTCAAGTGCTGCCAAACCCCATAAAATCAGAGACATTCCCTCGCTCTGCTCCCTCTCTCAGGAAGAGCCTAGGTACATAACCTTTGCAGTATACCCTGAAAGTCCACCAAGAGCATAAATTCCAGAGCTGAAGGATCTTGGATATATGGGGCCAGACACTCAGCTATAATAATTGGCTTAGCTCCACCACCGCCATTACTCCAGGCTCTACGTCCAGAATCAGAGGGGTTAATAACAATGGCCTTTGCTACCTGTCCATGCAATTCTCATTTACCTGTCCTGCACTGAGGGCTTGATTCAAAGCCCATTGGAGTCAATGCAAAGACTCACATTGATATAAATAAGCTCTGAATTCCTTAAAAGCTGCAGTGATGAGTTTTATAGAAAAATCTTAGCTAGAGAGGACCAAGTTGAACCACAAGGTGGAATTTTCTGAGGCTTTTGCTTTCTTTTTACAAACCTTGGAGCTGATGATCAGCATACTTCTAGGCCCATTGTTTTTTGAGGAAAAGACCTTGCTGATTGTCTCTCTTTTTCTCAGATGCATCACTCTACCTGTTCACAGGGAGCAAGGAGACCTTACTACTATGGCATCCTCTCCTATCAACCAGAGGAGCGTTGGTAGCTGCAACCCCCTGTTTCGAAAAATCTTTGAAGGTGCTGGCAATGGGTGAATAAGCAGCCCAACCAAAATGAGAGTTGACTCTCACAGCTTTTGTGCGTGTGTTTTTTCCCAGTGCATGAACATTTGAACATCCGCAAATGCTGAAGAATAATAAAAGGCAGAAAAGTCCTATTCCATTGACTGGGCTGGGAGGAAAAAAGGGACCATTAATGCTAAGCTTCAGCCAGCGGTACACAAAAACCGGTATTAAAGGATTTGCTTTTCATGACCATAATTCAGAGTTAATGTACATTTGATGTTTAATGTATGAACCACAAGTGATTTCAAACTGGCACGGCCTTTTCTAAATAGTATTTTAATCTAAGGGTTGGGTTTTTTTCCCCCCCAAGGTTCAGACTAAGCGTCTGTCAGACAAGAGGATAAAAAAATAAGGCAAAGCTCGGTGTGAGGATCCGATCTGGGCACAGGCTTTTGTTCAGTCTTTTATTGAGGTTTTACCTCTAATCTCTGCCTTTTTGATGCAATTTAAGATTAAGGAAATGAAAGGCAAGGCTTCCTGTGAACAGTTATACAAACAGGACAGCCAAGGGGCATTCGTCAGACAGTTTTGTAAGGGGCTTTGGGCTGCTTTCCCTGGAAAGGATGAGGCCCGGAGGTGAGCAGCAGCACATATGAGCACTGGTGGAGACAGGAACAGGGCCAGCTTCCTGTGGCTGATGCTCAGAGGTGATCGACCTTAGTGTTTAAACAGAACATCCTTTTCGAGAAGGCCGATGAGCAACCCATGAGACAAATCCTGCACATGCATCCTATAGTGCCACAAATGTTGCTCGCCTCTTGAATTCAGACATGCGCCCACAGAGACTACACGTCCCAGTTTAATACAGTGGCTTAGTTCCTCTCTTCAGTCTGTCCCCAAACACTGACTCAGGAAGGTACTTGAGCTCGTTGGTCACTATAGGTATGTAAGACGTCCCACTGAAGAAGTTACTATGTACCTTCCTGAATCGAGGCACCAGTGAGGGTCAGAACAGGCCACTTGCACACTGCTAAAGGATTTTCTTCCTTAGGGCCAGATCCATCACCCACTGCAGCCAGTGCAAAGTCACCCATTGACTTTAAAGGGCATTGGATTGGACCCTTCATGGGTACTTTTGGTGCAGAAAGTCCAAACTGCAGGTCCCAGTGATGTCCCAGCTCTCTGTATGCATGTAGAGTCAGTTTATTATACCAGCATGTGATACTCTGCCTTGATCGCACTAGGCCGTTAAGATATGCTGGGCTTGATTTAGCTCTGCTGAAACTCCATTGACTCCACCGTGAATTGGCACTTGATGCTATTTCCAGAAGCCTCCCCCATTGGCCCATTATTGTTAGGTGGCAGCTCATTTAGAGCCCACCTGGCCAGCCTTCTGTACCAGGGTAATCCAAGCACGAGGGATAAATTTGGTTTTCACTCTATGCGACAGAACGTTGCCAGCTTTTCTATGTGCAAGTTACGGTTCTGCAGCTCTTATAAAAACCAGGAGAGACTAATGCACAGGGAACTGGACTAGGAGTCAAGAGACTGTCTTCTGTTCTTGTTCTGTTCATCACATTAGGGAAGTCACTTCATCCCTCTCTGGCACCTTAGAGACTAACACATTTATTTGGGCATAAGCTTTCATGGCTAGAACCCACTTCATCAGATGCATGAAGTGAAAAATACAGGAGCAGGTATAAATACATGAAAGGATGGGGGTTGCTTTACCAAGTGTGAGGTCAGTCTAACAAGATAAATCAATTAACAGCAGGATACCAAGGGAGGAAAAATAACTTTTGAAGTGGTAAGAGAGTGGCCCATTACAGACAGTTGACAAGAAGGTGTGAGTAACAGTAGGGAGAAATTAGTATTGGGAAAATTAAGTTTAGGCTTTGTAATGACCCAACCACCCCCAGTCTTTATTCAGGCCTAATCTGATGGTATTCAGTTTGCAAATTAATTCCAGTTCTGCAGCTTCACGTTGGAGTCTGTTTTTGAATTTTTTTTTGTTGAAGAATTGCCACTTTTAGGTCTGTTATTGAGTGACCAGAGAGATTGAAGTGTTCTCCTACTGATTTTTGAATGTTATGATTCCTGATGTCAGATTTGTGTCCATTTATTCTTTGCGTAGAGACTGTCTGGTTTGGCCAATGTACATGGCAGAGGGGCATTGCTGGCACATGATGGCATATATCACAGTGGTAGATGTGCAGGTGAACGAGCCCCTGATGGTGTGGCTGATGTGGTTAGGTCCTATGATGGCATCCCTTGAATAGATATGTGGACAGAGTTGGCACCGGGATTCTCCCTACTGTTACTGTTACTTCTTGTCAACTGTCTGTAATGGGCCACTCTCTTACCACTTCAAAATAATGTTCTGTTTGCCATGTCTCTGGATTGAATTGGGAGAAACACTATCGTCTCCCAATCAGGATCTGCCAACAGTTATAGTCGGCCATTAATTTGATTTGAATTAATCAAATGTGATCCCTTGAAACGTTGAGAGAATGAAGAGAAACGAATTCCTGCCAGACAAGCCATCTAAAATAATCAGACCCCTTCATGAGGCCTGCTGATAAATAGGTGATTCTTAGCCTGACGAACAGACATGTCATTGGCAGACTTCACAAAATAATTATTAAATAATTCTGACATTTGTTCAGGATCAGCTGCAACCTCAGTACCCGGATCAGGAGACGATATCTTTGTGTTCTGGGCACAGCTCCAAAGGGATCATTAATAAGAGTGGACCCAAATTTTGCCAGAGGAAGAAAGATTTATCTTCAGTTAAGACAAGTGTAATTTTCCAAGCTTTTGCCTTTCAGATAAACAATTTGTCTGGAGTTTTTTAAAAACAACTTTTTTAAAATACCCAGAAAGGAAAGAAAATCTGTAGTTCCTGTCCTTTGGGAATCTAAATTTAACGCAAAATAAAGGCCCAGAAACTAAAAATAGAAAAGAACTATGGACCTGGTCCATTTTTTACTAGTTTAATTGAAACCGCATGCTCCTTGGGACAGGGGCCTTGCCTTCTTATTTGTCTGTACAGCACCTAAAATATCAGCGGTGCTAGCTGCAGGACATAAGGCATTTCTTTAAACTTGAAATAAGTGTTTTGGATCAAGAACGGGCAAATAAAAATCCTGCAAAGTTTAAAAAAATATATTTGAAAGAATTCTACAGCCCAGCACACGGTCATTAATAATTCCAGGACACACTTTTTTTTCTTTCTTTTTTTTTTTTTTAGCATTTTGCAATTTTGACACTGTTTTCATCAAAATTTGCAATTTGGACCTAAAAAAATTGGCAACATTCTCATGATTTTTTTTCCAGTTTGTCAGTCCACTCTAGTTGTAAACATGGACGAATGTGATTCATCAAATTGATCTGTACTTCTTACCTGTAACTACACAAATTGTTCTGCCGTCTCTCTTCTTTGCCCCAGTACACCACACTTTGGGCCAAGCGTAGCCTTAATTCCATCTAATAATTTCATCGATTTTTCCACAGGCTGATTTTTGTTTTTCCATTACTAGAGATACAAGTAACAGTGCAAGTGCTAGTGGGCCAGGTATTCACCTTATAAGACCTATCAGACAAGCGTGATTAATTAGCTCCCTTGTTGACAATGGGGCTGATCATACACCATTAAAGTCAATGGGAGTTTTGCCGTCGATTTCAGTGAGAACAAGATGATTGGGTCTAATATCAGCAGAAAGGCCAGGAATTGCATGAGCCATTGACATTGGTCTGATCACTGATGTCAATGGAAAGATTTCTATTGACTTCAGTGCACTTTGGATCAACTCTTTAAAGGCAGTCTGTATAGGTCATATGTGGAGTACCCTGGTGGGTGCAGAGCAGAGTATATAGAAAGCTGTCACTGCCCTTGCCTATCCTGTAGCACTGTGAATAAGCAGTGCTTGGTTTATAAGGCCAGAAGGGACCGTTGTGATCCTCTACTCTGACCTCCTGGCACTTCTCTCTCCAGGGCAATCAATCCATTGGCTTTCTCAAGCACTAAATTCACTGTTAAAAACATTGTAAAAGAAGAGATATTAAGAATAAACAATGCAATGCCCCCAACTAAAGTAGAATCCAGTTCCCTATGAAAATGTTAATTGTCTAGCACATTTGCTTTCAGCCTGACTCTGATTCCAATTCCCCTGACTTTGCCAGGCCTTTTGCTGCTTTGTAGGCTTCTTATATTTCCCCCAAGATTTCCCCATGGAATCCTCACAGCTGCTTTACCTCAGTGCTGTGAGTTTAGCATGACATCATTGGTAATGGGATTGGCGGCAAGAGCCATTAGCTAACAGTTTGCCCTTCACTTTTGTGGTGCTGAAAATCTAATTGGCTGCTGAGTCAAAGAAGAAATGTCCTTGCTCGCCCCTTTTTAATCTGGCAGTCATTTTCTTCCTCCTGGGATTCTAGTTCTGGTCACTGATTCCTCTAGGACACTCAATATGGCCTTGGAACAATTTCCTACATGCCTAATTTGGTGTATTAGAAAGCATAAGTCATACTGTATCTGAAAGCAGAAATCCCGCTCCAAAACTTAACTCCAATAGGAAAGAAAGGCAGCTTAGTAGCTTGCCCTTATAGTTATCCAAATATATCACAAATGGATTGAAAATATACTTGTCCTATTGTCCATGCCATGTGGGAGAACTTGGGTTTGAATTCCTGCTTTGGTTTCATGATCATACAGCTACACACATGGTTTGTTTGCTGCTGTTGTTTCTAGAATTGTTCTATATACCCACTGCCTTGAAAATACAATAGGAAACATGAGGAATTACCTGTCCTAAGAAATAACTTCTTTCTTCTTTTACTATAGTTCCAGTATGGACCTTAATGGTCTAAGGACATCAGAATAGACCCAAATAATCACCAGGAAGATCCCCCTCTGGAAAGTTATTTTTTAGGGGGATTGATTGTATGATAGAGGGGTCTGAGGTGTCATCTAACACCACTGACAGTTCACTTCATATCTCAGAATCCTTCCTTAAGTAGCCTGGATGACTCCAGAGCTTAACAGTAGGCTAGAATATGGTGCCTTTTATCTTTTCTAGGCCACAGGTTCAAGTCTGACCAAGGCCAGAAATAACTGAAAGCTGCTCTCATCTATGGCTGTTTGGTTTCCTATGTGAAATGTGTTGATGTTCAGGGGGACAGGGGTCTATGTCACAAAACAACTGGCCCCCTCTTTAGCAGCCTTCACAAAGGGCCCAAGAGCTGAAAGGACCATGTAGATTGGACTGTTTTCTCCCTTTTAGAGGCAGCCCCTTTGTGTATGACAATATTCAGGCACATTTAATAGGGCACAGGGTGAGAAGCTAGCAGTGCACTCGACATATGACTATAGAAAGCTTCAGTTTCAAGCACTGTCAATTTAGCACCAAAGTTGTTAAAGCAATTACGCATTCCTCCTGCATTTCCAAAGGCACCCTGAGACTAGGTACCGCCCACCACTGTGCCTCTACTTTTTCAGAATCAGTTAGGCGTGAACGGCATGGAGGAGCCGTTGCCAACTCCGAACTTCCTCCTTCCAAACCACGGATCTTTGAGAACTTTGTGGGAGTGATACTCCCACCAAATGGGTATTCATTTCACAACACCTTCTAATTTTTCTGTTTTCACCTGAGCCTTTCTCACAAGCCACATCCCCTCCATGCAGTGCTGAGCACGGATGCTGATTTACACTGGGAAGCCTTGCTCATGTGCCAAAAGCAAAGTGCCTTTCACCATAGTAGAAACTGCAAACAAAATTCAAGCTCACTGCACTAAATGTTTCACGTAACTAGCAAAATTGTTTTACAAAAGTAATGATTTCCCCTCCACCGTCTTTCTGCCAACTGCATGCAGCAAATTTTCACACCATTTCCCCTGAGAAGCTGTTTGATTCTCAAGCTACAGAAGGAATCTGGATGTGCAAACCAGAACTGGCTGGTATAACAGCAAATGCAATCTCTCCAGATCATTTCAGTGATGAAAAATGCTGATGGTCAACTTTTGGAGTTTTTCCCCTGGAGCCCTCAGGATGGAAGTTGGGGGGAGGGAAGTGGTGAAAGGAAATGCACCACTGGAGCTTTCATTTAAATAAAGAGCAGAGTCGCATTGTGCTTCATTGATTACCATTTTTTTCTGACTGTTGTGACATTTGCAGAGAAGCTAATTTATTCAAGCATGGAAATCTTTAAAAACTTAATTAAGTTATTTCTGCGATTTCCATGTCTTATTGTTTCGACTTCACGTTTAACTTTAATTCCGGTTAATATTAAAAAGAAGAAGAAGAAGATTTTCTAAAAATGAGAGAGAACCAGCAAGTAGAAAATCCAATTTGTGTCGTTCGTTGGCTCTGCTTCAGTGGGCCAGTCCACTGGAAGATGGACTCTGCTTTTATCTGCCTCAGGATGGTGTGTGTGGTTACTGTAGATTCACTATGAACCAAGGCATTTGCCTCACAGTTGTCCCTGGGATGTGCTGCTGTGCTTGATTAACTTCAGGGACATTGATTTCTATGTGTGTGGTGGGGGAAGAGCTTTTGAAGGTAGATGGCAGGAGAGGGAAAAAAGTGACACGGCCAATGTATCCAAGCCCCAAATTTGGGTGATGAGAACTTTGCACAAAGTGCAAAGGGGAGTTTGGAGAAGCGGAGTCTCAGAGGAACAACATCACCTACCAACGTCAGTGGCAGAGTTGTGAGTTAGAACCCACATATTCCACTGAAACCACTACCCGCACTGCTTCCATAAAGAGCCAGTCAAAGGCAACATGGAGGAGTGGGGACAGGGAAAGGAGTGCTATATTCTTTTTTCAAAAATGGAGAACTCAGGTGGCTTCTCCAAGCTCATGAAGGAAGCCTCTGATGGAGCAGGCAATGAAACCCAGGTCTCCTAAATCCTAGGTTAGTACCCTAACTACTGGACCATCGTTGTCCAACACGGGGCAGCTGAGTTCTATAGAGAATCTCTGTTTGCATTAAAAACAACTGGAGCCATAAAGAACTCCTGATATAAAACACCCAGTGCTATAAGCTGTGTCCCAGTGGTGTCGTTTAGGGGCCGTTGAAAAAACAACAATGCGCACTGTCCAACGTTTGCTAAGCATTAGGCTGATTTCCCTGGGGCCTGCGAACCAGACATTCTGTATTCCTGCTACATTTCTGTATATTATTTTTAAGTAATTAGTCTCTGCCTCATATTGTGCATCAGGAAGTTTAATAAGAGGAATTTATGGTGTCTCCTCCAATCAACACAATAATTCATGGTGTTGAATGTTCTTCCCTAATGAATATTGCTTTCATCTGTTTCCCTCCAGCCCCTTCTTTTTGGAGTTTGTTAGCAGGACTCTTATGATCTATTAACAGGAACAATAGTTGATCCCTTCCGCCAGTATAGTCACCTGATGTGCCCTGGGTTTGCACATTACATCCGCTTTGGAGGGTCAGTTCAAAGCACTTGAATACTGCATCAGGTTTTCGCTTGGCATCATTATTTAACCCCCAGTAGAAGAGGAGTGTCCTTTCTTGGTATCAGAAGTTAAAGAGTCCACTGCAGCTGCCAGCTAGGGGATTTAATCTGTTAGTTTAAGATGTATAAATCCTGGGCTTCAAACCCCACCATCAGCAAGTAGGATCAGTTATAAAAACAAGGCCCTGTCTAGGGCTAGGATCGCTAGTAGCAGTCTGTTGCCTGAATGCCCATTGATAGTCAATGGGATTTTGGCTGCTACATGCCTTAAATCCCTTTTGAAAATGAGACATTGGCAATGACCTTGGAATATTTTGCCTCCCTCTGCAGTGTGTGGGATTATCTGGGTATATCTCACTTCGTCAGCTCCCTGCCACTGAGGGGGCCTCCTATTTTCGTCCTGTGGCACAGAACAGTCTAGGCCAGTGGTTCTCAACCTATTTATCATTGTGGGCCTCATATGTGTTATGTGAGCCGCATCCACACAATATATATACACTATCTGTATGGCCCTGAGGATGTCACATGCACTGCAGCCATGTGCTGATTGGGCCACAAGCAGCTCACAGGCCATGGGTTGAGAACCACTAGTAGCCTCTGTTGGGCTGTGATACTTCAGTCTAATTTTGGTGGTTGGGTTTCGTGTGGGGGGTGGCCTGGGACACACTGAAGGTCAGACTAGATGAACCGCTGGTCCCTGCTGGGCTTAAACTCTATGACTCTATGTGAGTCCTGCTAACAAACTCCATAAAGGCCCCGTAATCAGCTGGACATGGCACCCTGAGCACAGCAATAACTGTATACCTTGAAAAATCGGGGCCTAAATGCACTGTAGCAAGTGGCAGTCCCAGCAGAGACGCCCGGGGCGGAAAAGGTCAATGGAGACTGACCCCTTGTTCCTCAGAATCCTTTAGCCAAGTGGCTTGGGCACTGGCCAAGAGCTCAGGAGACCCACGTTCAATAAACTGCCCTGCCACAGACGTCTCCGGCAAGTCATTTAGTTCCTGTGTTCCCATCTATAAAAACAGCAGCACTTCCCTACCTCGCAGGAATGTTACACTTTAAAGATTGTGAGGTGCTCAGATACTAGGATAACAGGCCAGATAAGTACCTAGGATAGATACAAGTGGTCCCTACAGGTGTAAAATGAGGCACGATGGTAGAGGACAGCATGGGGAAAAGTTTCCGTTGCTGCTACTCATGCTGTACCTGCTTGAGGACAGAAGTCTAGAGTCCCCTGTGTTGTCAGTCTGGCACCAAACAGACTGCTTTTAAACCAAGGCTGCAGTTTTGTTTTTCAGGTCCCCCAGCACTCAGCAAAGTTGACATTGTTTAACATGAGGCTCTGTGGAGTTAGTCGCTTACGCTGAAATTACCAGAACTCCTTGTTCCAGGACTTTGGTGCTGTACTGTGCTGTGCCACAGTGATATTATCGAGGTGAGAAAAGATTCGGAGAGGACCAAGTTCCAGCCCTGCCCCTCCTGTGCCAGCTCGGAAACATTCTCAGATCCCAGGTGCAAAACGTGATGCCAGCTCTGCTTGTGGCAATTCTACCTGGGGACAAAGCTAAAGGTTGCTCTCAGTCAGTCACAGAGAGAGGCAGTAAAACTCTCCCATCCAAAACTATATCCCACAGCATGTTGTTCTGAAAACAGTTTCATGTTAAGAGAGCCTTGCTCAAGCCTTCCCCCCAGCTGGCTCTGCCCAGGCAGGACTGGCCTAGAAGCAGGAGTCAGAAGGCATCTGACTTTGTTAGACACCGCCAGTGTAAGGAAGGAAGACCTAGATCCCGTCATTCTACTGTCCGGGCTAGTTTTGAGCCGTCCCACTTTGCATCCCCTCATCCCTTAGTGCTAAAAGTTTCATTTCCTTAGTTCACTGTGACACCCGGACATATTTTCCTTGCACCAATAGCGAACAAGCTGTAGAAGTTGCCATGGGAGATTTGCATCGGGAGGCAGCCTTTTAGGACTGTAAGCTCCCCGGGGCAGGGACTGTTGTTTACTATATCTTTGTACAGTGCTTTGCACACGGGGGACAGTCCTGCCTGGAACCTCAAGGAGCTACTGCAGTACTACCAAGCCACAGCCCATCACACCAACCTTCCTGGAACTGCTTGTGTGAGCTTTGTCCAAGCCCAACTATTTCAGGTTTTGTTCAACCCGGAGCAGGATAATGACACTAGAAGCTGTAATAAGAACATGAATGTTCAGAGCTATGGGATATCTGGGAGTTTCCATTCATGACAAGGGGACTTGTGAATCGTTTGTCCATTTGGGTTCCCATGGGGTTCTGCACTCATTTTGTTTTTGAGTTCAGAGTTTGAACCAATAAACCCAAAGCAAAAACTCTATGGAAACTGCGGAGTTTTGCTTGCTTTGAAGGCAGCAGATTATGACCAGCTCTGCTAAGAGCCAGATTTATGCTTCACTTCAGAGGGGCTTTTCCAGGGATGACTTTGACTCCGTGGTTTTATAGCACCTCCAATCCACTGGCGGGTGTAACAGTACCGCAGATGAATTGAGTACTAGCCACACAACTGTCACAAAAACGTTCCACACAATGCACCATTTTGTTATAACATGCCATCCACTGCCATGGACCATCCGGCCACTAACACGATGGACCTAGACAATGTGGAAATCATTGATCTGGTGTTGCAGTTTGGGTGGGCCCATAGCAAAGAGCCAAATAGAGCTACTAGTGACAGGGAGCTGGATTGGACTCAGCAGGAAGCAAATCCACTTTCTTCCTGCCTGTAATGTTTTTTCATTTTCCTTCCACTGTAACTCAGGTGAAATGTGTGTTCTTCAGCCAATAGCTGTCCTGTGCATATGAAATACATTTGCGTTGGGTGTTTGCCATTAACGTTTTCATTTCTGTTTAGCATCAGGAGTTTTCGATTACTGGCCTTGCAGAGCAGAGAGCTTTTGTTTTCATGCTCCCTTTGTTTTCATTTCCACATACCATCAGAGTAAATTACAGGATAGGAGTCCTGCCCTGGGGAATGGAGGAAGAAATCTAGCTGCTAGACTATATCTGAATTTGTCTACTTTGGCTTGGTCATGGGTTAACAAGACCCAGATCTATGCGTCACCCTAGTCCACGCACACAACACAGAGCAAATCCATCATTCATTCTTCAGTTTTTCCAAGTTTCCTGACCCTTATTTAACAGGCTGATGTTCTTTAAATTTTCCAGTGCTCCTCTTAAAATGCCACTGGTGCGTGCAGGTAAAATGAAGCTGATGCAAGCATGCTCCTACTGGCTCAATGCGGGAGGCAAGCTGACTTTTGCAACCCTGTGAGACCCGTTGCCTCTGGATCATTATAGTCCATGATCAGACCTTGGGTGCAGTAACATGCAGGAGCCTTCTCCTCTGCAGCTCCTGCCTTACTGTAGCTACATCTTATTGAATTGCTGTCTCTTGGCTATGCCTCTCCCTCTGCTGTGGATTTATAGCTCAACTTTATTTTTTAACTAAAGGAAGTAGAGTACAAATAAACTGCACTATCCGGTGCAGAAACAGGGCCCAAGTAAACACACACCCTGACTGTAACTGCAAAGTCCATATTTCTGAAGTGCCACTTTCCTAAAATGTAATTATGCCATAATGTTTAGAAGTGAGTAGCTGAAGGAGCAATAAACGACTGCCAGGTCAGGTAAACAGCAAAGCAAAAGCTAAAGCATTTACCAAAGCTGAAAGCCGTTTATTGTGTGTATACTATTTGCTCCTAAACATTATTGCATTATACAAGCTGTCACCAGAATGCGAACGGTAAATAATTAGGGAGTAGCAGCCTGAGAAGGCTGCAGTACAGCCGCTCCGTTCCCATCAGGACTCAGGCGCAGGGCTCTGGTGATGGTGGTGAATAATGGATCGAAGGCGGGATTTCAAACTGAAAAGCAGATCAAAGTGCAGCTTTGTGCTGGGAAACATGAGGCAACTGGCCAGAGAGCTTGTCTGCCAAATTTATGAGGAAGACAGTGATTTTCTTGTTTGGTCATTGATTAGCTGATCTGATCTCAGTGTAGCTCTGTAGAGATCCAAGAAGGATGATCTGGTATTTACTTTTAAATAGGAACCAATCAGGAATGCTGTTTGTTTGGTGGACTATTAACCCAATCCCTCTCCTTTTGGAGCTTAAACTGGTCTCTTCCATCTTGCCCAAACCACTCACTCAGAAATGAATTGCACTGTGCTATCTCCTCACCTTTGTACGTATACGATTTAGCCCCCTCCCATTGGAAACAGACACCATTAATTAACAAATCACCTCCAGGTGCACACCTTATGATACCCACCCTGCAGATATAAACATCAGCTTGTCCTGCAATACTGGCTTGTGATATTATCCGGAGTTGTTATAATTAATGCTAACAAACCTTCAGGAAGGGATATTAAACCTCCTGATTCAGGGCTTCAGTGCATCTCTAACTCATCTATTAGAGGGGGTTAGATTATCCCATATTTCCCTATTGCAGGGTTCTCAAGGCATCCTCTGAATCATCTGGTGATGACTACAGTCAGAGCCCAGATACTGGTCTAGCTGGACTTTGAGACTGATCCAGTTTGGTATTCCCATGTTCTTATTACACAGAGAAGCCTGTCTGCATAGAGTAAGAGACTGAAAGGAGGAAGAAGAGAGAGGCTGAGATGGAAGACAAAACTGCCACAGGCATACCATCCAAAAAAATATGGGATCTGGAGAAGTCAGACCAACTGACCAAGCAAAAACCTCCTGCGGGGTTATGGAGCTTTCCCTTTAAGTAGCATTCAGTCAAAGCCAAGTAAATCTGAGTCCAAGGATAAACCATGCTCCTAAGTCAGCAGTAAGCAAAGCCAGTGGTGACTCAGGCAGCTGCATGTGGCCAGACTCAGACTGGGTAGTGGAGGTTCACACCAGGTCGGGGGAGTTTTTAGCAGGAGATATTCTCTAAATTAAAGGATTCATCTTCATCTCCCAAAGGAGATGCCAGGGTAACCCAGTGATGCGGATCAGGGAACATAGATGGCAATCATCACACCACCAGCAGCCTTCCCTCGCCCCCAGCACCAGCTTGGTAAAGAACCTGCTGGCCTTACAAAACATTAGGAGTGGAAGAGTCACCTAGCAGGCCCCTAGATTCTTGAACTAACTTCCCCCTCACCCCTCACTCCCACGGGCCTCAGCTCTTCCATCTTCTTCCTCTTTAAACAGGGGAAACTTACTGCTCCCAGGCCCTGAATTCACCCACAGTGGGCAGCACCCTGAGCAAAAGAGGGCTCCACTTTACAACTGCACCAGTGGGGCTGGTTCCTAGGGCCAACGCGGTAGAGATGCCACGCTCAAACACAGTTGGTGTCACTCAATAGCATTCTCTCTAGCCAATGGAGAGTCTGCACTGGTGGGTCCCATTGTGAGTCTCACCCAGTCTGCCCCAGAGAGGGCAAGGAATTCGCCCAAAACCGCCCAGTGTGTTAGTCTCAGAGTCAAGAACAGAACCCAGAAATCCGATTTGTAACATTTACAGGACCATTCAATCATCTTGTTTCACCTCCTGGTTAGCACAGGCCATTACACTTCACCCACTTACCGAGATCAGAAGACTTCAAGAGATGGAGAATCCACGACTTCCCTTGGGAGTTTGTTCCAGTGGTTAGTCACCCTCACTGTTAAACATTTGTGCACCAGTTCTCATTTGAATGCGTCTGGCTTCAGCTTCCAGACATTGGTTCTTGTTCTGCCTTTCTCTGCTAGATTAAAGATCCTTTTAGTGCTGTAGGAGTCCTGACTCCCCATCCTGACTGATAAACAGTGGTCAGTACTCCCTCTTTCTTCACTGGGCTTCATGCAGCACTGTAGAGAGGTTAGCCGGGGCTCAGCTCTCTCCGGGGCAGCGGGGAACCACACCGCCTCACTACCTTTAGGAATAGCGGGGAATTAGTCCGGCCGCGGGAGTCTTCCTCTACGGCCTTTGTGACGGTAGAAATAAACACAGTGAGCCCAGGCCCTAGGTCAGGACTGGGCACTGGTGAGTCAGGCGCTCAGGGGCTGAGCAGTAACAGTATATAATGGTAAGCCCAGGCCCAGGGTCAGGACGGGGCACTGGTGAGTCAGGTGCTCAGGCAGGGGCTGAGCAGTAACAGTCTATAACAGCAGGCCCAGGCCCTGGGTCAGGACGGGGCACTGGTGAGTCAGGCCCTCGGGCAGGGGCTGAGCAGTAACAGTATATAACAGCAGGCCCAGGCCCTAGGTTCCAAAGGGCCTGGGGGGGAGAGGGGAGGAGACGGCCACCCGCGAGTGGGGTGGCGGGGGGGACACAGGCCCTCCCACTCCACTGTGTCCCAGCCTGGGGCCCTAGCAGCAGCAGAAGACCCGCTGCGGTGTCAGTGGGGATCCCGGCCGCAACACACTGACATGGGCTCTGGCAGTGCCGCAGCCAGACTAGGGTCGACTGCCCCCGAGCTACTTCCAGACTCCCCCTCTTGAGGTACATGGGTCAGGGCGGTGTCCTCAGGGGAGTCCAGCACCATGGGTTCCTCAGGGTAGCTGGCGTGGGTCAGGCTCGGCAACTCTTCCGGGTAGCTGGTGCGGGGCAGGCTCGGCAACTGCTCCAGGTAGCTGGCGCGGGGCAGGTCAGGCCAGTCCTGGGGTTTATTGCAGGCCGCTAGGGTTTCCCACTCGTAAGCTAGGCCCGAGGCGTCTGGCCTCCCCGGTGGCTGCTCTCTCGGTGAGCTCTGAGGTCGGCCCTTTATACTTCCGGGGCAACACCTGACCCTCTGGGGGGCAGGCTCAGAGCTCCCTGGCTCCACCCACTCTGGTGTCCGGAGGGACTAATCTCTCTCTGGGGCAGCGGGGAACCACACCGCCTCACTACAAGCACTAACCTGGATGTCCCATCCACTCTCATTACAGTTCTCTGCTTCCCAGACTACAATTTTCCTCTCTCTTCCTTCTTTGGAGAAGAGGAAGCCGCAAACAACAACAACCACCTCTATCTGCTTTACGAATCTTCCAACTCCTCCGTTGTCTCCAATTCAGCACTAAGGTTTGCTGGTTTTTTGGTTGGTTGACTGGTTTTTTGTTTGATGGCTTTCAATTGGACCAATTTTCCCTTTTGCCTTGTGTCAGCTGCAGATATATTTGATGAGTCCTTTCTTGTTAGTTGAAAGATTCCCTGCAATTCATCATCCTGTATTTCTTTGCTCTTCCCATCATGAATCTCTCTTTCTCTCCAAGATGAGTTTGCTTCTTTTTCTGGCTCTCCCAGTGCCCCTCTTTACCAGATTGTTTATATTCTTGAAAAGATTTTTTCTTTTCTTTTTGTTTTGTTTTTCTTTTCTACTTATTATTTACACTCATTTTTACATCCCT
Organism: Terrapene triunguis; assembly: GCF_002925995.2. Taxonomy (NCBI): domain Eukaryota; kingdom Metazoa; phylum Chordata; order Testudines; family Emydidae; genus Terrapene; species Terrapene triunguis. The sequence continues at coordinate 16,049,970 of NW_020664725.1, read as the reverse complement.
ATTTAACCACATTGGTCCCCATTGCCCTTCCCCCAGCTCCAAGATAGAATTAACCAGTTTGAATCTACATTCTCATCTCTCCAAATTATGTTGCTCCCTTTTCTTCAGTCATTTCGCACGCAGGGTTTTTGTTTTATGTTCCCTTCACATTCATGCAGCTTGTGGTCATTAGTTTAAGCACAACAATAGAGCAGCTCACAAATTTTTCATAAAATGTTTAGTTGGCTTTGAAATTGACTTGCCATGAGACTTAGGCAGCTAAATACCTAAGTAATGTTTGAAAAGGGGACTTAAGCTCCTAAAACACTTAGGTGATTTTGAAAATGTTACCCATGGAACTCAGCAGCTGCTAGCACAAGCTCTAACACTTTCCATTTGCCCCAGTTCTCGGTGCCAGATGAGTATTGCCTCTGACTTTACCAGAGAGCTTGGCAAATCCTGAACAAATATAGCGTGAGGCAGAGCGGGTGTCCTTCAGAGTCTTTGCAAAGTTTGGTTCAATCAATATGTAAGTAAAGCAATTCCCTGTGATCTAAGTGTTGGTTGGTTGGTTGGTTTTGCTGTTGTTTTCTTTTTCTCCCCTTCTTTTCTGGTCGCTTTATATAGGCCTTTCATATGTGGAGAAAGATTTCTTAACCTGCTATCTCTCACTGCCCCGCAGCTCTGCTTGCTACATCTAAGAATCACCAGATAGCAGTTAAATAGAATAAAAGCAATCAAGCTGTCCTGCAGTGGGCAAAGAGCATGAATACCAACCTCAGGGCAGACTGGTTGGGAATTCTAGACTTAGATTTCAATAACCAATTATCAAGTGTAAACTCCTCAGGCACTATAGCAACCTAAACATGGAGTCACAGATAGTCCCCTTGGGTACTCTGGCCTGTCTCGCCACCCAGGTGAGCCTACTTTTGGGATAGATGGTCCCTTACATCAAGAATCACAACAGTATTCAGGTTACTCCCAGTTCCGAAGGACCAGCCACTCACCTTAGGTCAGTTGTACCTTAGATCTCACACTAAATACGCTTGTAGCCAATCCTACACTAAACTATCGAAATATTTATTGAAAAGGCAATGAGAGTTATTTACAAGGTTAAAGCAGATAAACATACATACACAAATGAGTTCCAATCTTAAGTTTTAAAAGGTAATAGAACCTTCTGTAACCAGCAAGCTCGATATGTCCTTTAGGGCTAACCCAGGCTAAGCAGTGGGGTTCTCTTGCTTATGCCTAGAAAACCTTGCCTGGTGGAGTCCAAGCTGCACAAAGAGACAGTTCCTTCTTGTTAGGGGTTTTCATTCCCACCCACGTGCACTCCCAGCTCCTTGTGCTTTGAGAGAGAAACTCAGCTCAAGGGAGGAATTCATTTGCATGCCTCAGCTTCATGGGGTTGGGGGGAAATAACAACGTTTTTATTGTCTTTAATGTTCCGCACTAGGACATCTGGCGTCAATGGGTCTTCCTCATTGGACAGGATGTAACATCTTTTGCAGGAGACCAGCATTTCAAACCAGTTAATGTCTCTCTCCTAGCTGGTCATCTACACAGTTACAGAGGGTTACAATGCAAATGCTCCAGTATGTTCTTATAATATGGGAGACAGATTATATAAGTGAGATTAGCGCATGCAACAATTTACAAGTATTCCAGAACGTCTAAACATTAAACTCATTCTTATAATACTAATACCTATTTTAACAATACTACAAGACTGATTCCAGCCATGTATCTGTCAGTATTCAGCTGCGGCACAGGCACCTTGGCATGAGCTGGCACCTGGCATGCCAGCATCACAACTGCTACTCAAACTGCTAGCCTGTGTCTGCAGGCTGAACTCTGTGTCTCCCCAATGTCACAAGCCCTATCCACCCATGCTCCTGTCCAGCACAGGGGGGCTTGCACTGAGCCTAAAAGACCCAGATCTGTAATGCAACTCATATTAAAAACCTTTGTGGCGTGACTGAGCAGGCCATTTCTTGTGCTGTGCTTCTCAGGAGCCCCAGAAGTGGTGGCTAAGGTGGCTTTATTTTCCCAGATTCAGGTACAGCTCCAGGGGCCAGAGTGTCCCTTCGAGTAAATTACATCAACCCCGAGGCTGCTATTAATTACATCAGCCTAGCATGGTAGACCATCCCCGCTCCCACAACCAATCTACCCCCTCCTGCCCCTGGCCATGCCCCCAGGACCTCGTATGCTGGGGTCTGAGAGGGGGAGTGGGATGATGTCCCATGAAGTCATTTTCATCCCCTTTACACCACATAAGCACCATAAAGGAGCCCTATTGGAGCTCTGGATCTGGCCCGGTGTATTTGACACATGTTGGTATATCTATTATTTATCAAACACTTTCACTAATTTAGAGGTACTCTGTATATAGCAGGCTATTCCGTGCCACACCATAGATTTCAAATGCAATAAAATGTGACTCGTTTCATACCACGTGAGAGATTTTTAAGTATTGTCACATCTATTTTAAATCAATGTGCCAAACATTTTATGACATGTAATCCAGGTATGGTAAAAAATATATAGTCTTTCCCTGTGGCTGAATTTCAGAAGTCACAGGGGCAAATTCAAGCTAGTAGTGTAAAATGAGGCAAATAAATCCAGTGACTATTAACTATACGTACATCACCTTCATACACACACACACACACACTCACAAAACTATCGTCTAACATGTACCCTCAGCCCCCATGACATACACACACATCGACATTCCCAGCCTCCATCTCCCAAACACTCACAGCACCACATACTGTAACACACAGAGAAATAGAAACGTATACTCACTCTTCTCCTCCTCTCCACCCCTGTCATATCGAACAACATTTATCCACATACATATACTCACCCACTCTCCCCACAGCATATTACATACACAACATTCAGCTACTCAACCCCCCAGCACACGCACACACACACACTCACACCCGGAGAGACTTTACATAAAGGACAGCCTCTCTTAAAGTGACAGGATCCCTCAGCAGTGCACTGGGATTATGGCTGTTGCTCATTAAGGCTGTAATCCTGCAAGCTGCTTCTGTGAGAAGCCACACTGACATCACTGGGAATCCACATGAGGCCATTCTAGCAGACCCCTATGCAGGATCAGACCCATAAGCCTTGTCTCTACTAGGGAGATTTTGCAAACATTCCCCACCATTGCTAGCAACAGTTCATGACCAGATGTCCCGATTTTATAGGGACAGTCCCGATTTTTGGGTCTTTTTCTTATATAGGCGCCTATTACCCCCCCACCCCCGTCCCGATTTTTCACACTTGCTGTCTGGTCACCCTCAGCTCCCCCAGTGTTAACAATGGTGGGGCTGTTTTGCAAAATCTTCCTGGTGTTGATAGGGTTTAGAGAGCAGCCACAAGGACTGATTACAGCTCCTGGGATTGGCAGCAATCTCTGTGGCATTACGGTGTAGGACAGAGCACGTGGGAGTTGTTTGGTGCAGCTATGTTCAGAGGTACCTATATCTTAGGCTATATCTACCCTGGGAACTGGGGGCGTGATTCCCAGCTTGAGCAGACATATTCGCACTAGTTCTGATCGAGCTAACACACTCAGGAAATAGTGTCGCTGCAGTAGCACAGGGAACGGTGAGCAGCAGCATCGGCTAGCAGCCCAGAGTATGTGTCTGGGCAGATTTATCCCTGCTGCCCATGCTACCACAGCCACACTACTATTTTTAGCATGCTAGCTTGAGGAGACCTAGCACAGGTATGTGTCCTTGAGCTGGGAATCAACCCCCCAGCTCCAAGTGTAGACGTAGCCTGAGTAGGAGAGAACCTCTCCGATACTTATCATGTGAAGCCGTGCAGGTCATGTGGTGCGTGGGGTTACAGCAGGTTACGTGACATAAAATAAGATGCGACATGAACCCATCCGCCATTTCGAGGAAGACAATGTTTTTGGCAGCACGAGCAGAAGTCAAAGACACTGGTCCTGATTCCCCATCTACTTATACCAGCTTTACATCAGGGTCGTGTTTTTGACACCTATGGAGTAACTCCTGGTTTACACCAAGGTGATACCATAAGCAAGCCCACTGACTTTTCTCAAACCGATGAGAAAGCAAAGGGAAAGACATAAAAGAGACATACATTTCAGCGGTCGCTGGGGATTTTTAATATACACACAGTTCAAAGAAGATATGGCAAGACTGCAGAATTTTGCAACTGTACCAAAGCACTGTTAACCTATGATTTAAAGTCTGGGTCTCTTTTGATTTTTAAATGATTCAAAAGGTTTCTGCACTCCAGCAATCTAATTATCCAAAAGATTTCCGTTAGCTTTTTCTCCCACTTTATTTCTAAAGAGGTCTTTCCAAGAATGCCACTGGGTTAGAATCATTATGGCATATATTGCAAACAGGGCCATTTATTGTATTTTTATGAGAGTAATACCATGCTATCTAATAAATTTCAGAAGAAGGATTCAATATAGAGGACATTGAGATTCAGCCACAGCAGGGTCAGCCAATGTAAGTTCTAACTCAAAATGAATACAGTTAAGAAGGGGAAAAAAGACATTTTTTACTCTTTATCTTGAGATGAGAGAGGTAGATGGAGTTGGAGATAGAGGGATAGATGCAGAAATGGATACAAATGGACCAGTCTGGATAAAATAAGAAAGCCCTGAACCTCCAGGGCAAATTCATACCAAATGTACATCTTTCTGGACTTTGAAAATGTTCTGCTCACTTTCTGCCTTGTCAATTGGAATTTTTGTGCAACTTCTGTCCATCTTGGTTTTCGCTTGGATGTTGGATGGAAATTCTGAAATGCTGTAGAGAAGGTTTGATAAATGAAGGGTGGAGGTAGCTCCCTTTTATGGACACCCAGCCAGCCAATTATCTACAAAATCCCTGTTAGTAGCTGTTCTCTACTTGCTTTATTTGTAAAGGGTTAAAAAAGCCCATAGGTAAAAGGAAGGGCATGGGCACCTGTCCAAAAGAGCCAGTGGGAGGGCTACACTTTTTAAAATTGGAAAAAACATTCCCTTTGTCTGTCTGTGGTTGTTCTCCCGGAGAGCAGGGACAGGGCTGGACTATGCTGTAAAATGCTTTAAGCCCGGTATGGAAAACCATCAGATTATACCTAGAAACTCCTCATTTGAAAGCCCAGATATGTAAGTAGATCAGGAAATGTCTAGGAAGACGTGATTAGGTTTATCTCTCCTATTTCTTTATGGCTTGTGGACTCCTCTGGGCTAATCCCAGATGTTTTTGTTTTGCTTGTAACCTTTAAACTGGACCTCAAGAAAACCATTCTTGATGCTTAATTATTATATTTACTCTTTTTAAATTTAGCAATAGCCTAAGTTCCAGATGTATTTTCTTTTTTTGTTTGTTTTTAATAAAATTTACCTTTTTAAAGGTTTTTTGTGTCCTAAGAGGTTTGTGCATATGTCGTTTAATTAGCTGGTGGCAACAGCTGATTTCCTTTGTTTTCTTTCTCAGCTCTTCCCTGGAGGGGGGGTGAAAGGGCTTGAGGGTACCCCACAGGGAGGAATTCCCAGGAATTGCCTTCTTGGGTCCAAAGGGTTTTTTTTCACTTGGGTGGTGGCAGCATCTGCCCATCCAAGGTCAGAGAGAAGCTGTAACCTTGGGAGTTTAATACAAGCCTGGAGTGGCCAGTATTAATTTTTAGAATCCTTGCGGACCCCCCCTTCTGCACTCGAAGTGCCAGAGTGGGGAAATCAGGCTTGACAGAAGGTGATGCTACAAGACAGGCAGGTCTTGCAGTATTCCAGGTCTGAGCAAAAACCAGAAGGGCTGAAGGTCACATGAAAAACAGGTTTTTCTCAGAGAAGTCCCAACATGAGCCTTATTGACGGACCATTCTGATTCAAAGACATGGGGACTTTTATCCATCACTTATTTATGTGTGTGTGTGTGTGTGTGTAGTCAGTCTTAATTATGGAGCCATGATCCATAATATATCTAACGTGTGTGTGTGTGTGTGTGTGTGTGTACTCAGTCTCTCGTGCGTGTATGTGAATACACATGCAAGCATGCATGCATATTGCTATGGATTCTTTCTTAACTAAGGAGACCAGGCTACCGCTTTGGTTAGTAGAAAGCACTTGGTTTTGCAGCTGTATTTCTTTTAATCAGTTCATTACAGCAAGTAAAGGAATCAATGAAAACAGGTTATTGATCAGAAATTCATATGTTAAAATGGTGCTGCTAGGACTAGTTCATTTCTCAATAGCAGAGGCAGATCAATGCTTCCCCTTCCCTGGAAAATCACTGCTGATGTGTAATTTTAATGGCTTTGTTCAGTTGATGTTAGCATGCTGAGAGGATGCAATTCAGGCCAGTGTGAGGCAACCTGCCTGGCCTTGAGTGAAAGAAGAAGGGGGAGAGAATCACTTCCCCATTTCACTGTCCAGCCACACAACCCAGCATCTGAGTCATCGAGCCCAGCAGCTAGCCTGGGGTGGCTGCAGAAGCTGGGATGTGTCTGTTTCGGAGCATGTATGCAGCTCAGAGCAGGACTGGCAGAAATGAAGCACGTTCCCCTGGCCCGTAGCTGTGAAGAAGCCCAAAGACGTTCCAGCTGTTTCAGTGTTGTCAGGTTGGAGAATTCTGCCCTCCGTGAAAGGCCACTTGAAGCACACCCATGCTCGCTTGGCTGCTCCCCTCATGCCCATCTGTTAGGAAGGCACAGTGCCCACACACAGATTGGTCAGGCACTTGCCCTCTGGCATAGGTGCCAAGCAACCAGGGGAATAAACAGAAGGCTGCAGAACACTGCCAGTGTCATGTCTTGGTCACACCTGCTGACACTTAGATGATGGCACAGGGAGGAGAGGATGATACGGACTTTACAGCTCTGTGGGGCAACCGGCAGATCTGACCGCACCACCATGAGTATCTCAGAGAGCCCTGACCAGGTGGGGATTGCCAGGTGCATAGAATGGGTAAAGTACGCCCCTAGGCTTCGTGCTCACTGCTCATACCACAACGGCAGGCAGTAGGTAAAGCACCGCACTGGGCCCCTGTGTACTGGGAATACCACACTGCCAGCCACTAGGATAAGCACTAACTCCCCTCCTGCGTGCAGGGAACACCACATTGACAGGCACTGACAACAGGAGACACAATGTCTGAAGCACAGACAGCAAGATCCAGCAGTGTCCTGAGAAGGATCACATGTTTCCATTAGCCCCACAAAGCCACGTGGGCAGCTGGTGTAAATGGCAAAATGCAACCTTATGTTTTAACTTTTCTTCCAACAATGTCTATTAGGAACCAGGAGAATCCCAGAAACCTGTCCTAGGCTCCTGGCACATAAAAGCCTTTCAGTCCCTCTTGAAGAAGGAGGAGGGTGTCTTTTAAGTCACTAGCACATTTCTGTTCTTAGCACTTTACCAGTCTTTTAAATAAATAAAAGATCATTTCTAATGCATCTGTGACTATCCCATCGATTCGCATGGGCACTGCACACTCAACTGCTGCCTGCCTTTGGAGTTATGCAGTTTTGTGCCCAAGTGTGTGCCTGCTCAGGTCTGTTTCTGTTTGTCATGGTTTGTGTGTACCTCTCCAGGCTGAAATATACATAAGCCTTTGTGTCTGTGTAAGTGCTTAAGACTGCGTGTGTGTGTGTGTGTGTGAGAGAGAGAGAGAGAGAGAGAGAGAGAGAGAGTATTGCAGTAACTGCATATTGCTGATGTTGCAAAAGTGAATGAAGGTTTGACAGTTAATCTGATTTTTCGTGCTTCTGTTGTTTTACCCACTCAGAACTGATAGATAAAAATTCCCAGCAAATGACCGGTTTCATGGACTGTTTCCTCCTTTGTCAATACAAGGAATTGAGATCTGTCATCACTGTCTCTCCCCTGGAGAGAAAGAACTCAAATATTTATAGTTGGCTTTTAAAATACTAATTGTATTTCTAATTGTTTTTCCTAGCAGCAATCTTATTTTTTTCACGCTACTGGGATTGAGCAGTTTAAGGGCGTATGAAGAGGGTTTCATCAAACATGAGATCCAGGCATCAACTCACTGAGATGACATTTATTTTCTAATCTTCTGCTTTTATTATTGATGTGGGGATTGAGTGGGAAGCCCAGGGCTGTAGCTACTAACTTGGATCACTCAGGACAGATGGGCAGGTCTGAGCACACTTGGATTTCTGCAGAACTGGGTGGCATTCTGCAGACAGCAGGGGTTTCTGCATTCACATCCTCCCCTGAACTGCTCATTTGGCAGGCAGCCGAGACAGTGCTGGCCTTTCAAGGGTTAACTCTACTTTTCCATTTCAGCTGTGTGCTAGCAGCTGGTTGGGTGGTGAGGTGAATTAAGGCTGGTCAGCTCCAGAGTGCTGAGTCAGCGCTTGGCATCACCTGCAGGTGAGGTGAGCTGGGCATTCTCCATTTAAGCCCCCAAGGCCCACGGCTTATGAAATCCCACACTTCAGTCTAGGATGAGAAGAGCCTCAAAATTGGGTGCGGGACGGGATGGGAGAGTAGGGGAGGGAAAGGAAAGAATGCAAAGAGGAGGTATCTTGGGGCAAACTGGCAGACAGATTACAGCTGAGCATGCTTCAGCAGAGATCCGTCCAAGGCTTCCTACGATATGAAAGGAAAGTTCAGTTCATGCCTCGTTTTACTAAGGGTATGTCTGCACTGCAGTAAAACACAGGTGGCTGGCCCACGTCAGCTGACTCGGGCTCCCGAGGCTCAGGCTGTGGGGTTATAAAATTGTAGTGTAAACGTTCGGGCTCAGGCTGGAGCCTGGACTCTGGGACCCAAGAGGGTATCTTGGGTAATTTTATAGCCCCACAGCTTGAGTCAGCTGACACAGGCCAGCCACAGATGTTTTGTTGCAATGTAGACATACCCTTACACTATCAGAGGGGAACAAAGCAATAAGCCGCTGACGGCTTGATCAGAGCAGAGTAATTGGCTGCAGAGCGCTTGCTGGTAGCATGGTGTTTGTTACTAATACAGTGAGCAACATCTTAAAGAGGCATATTATAATCAGCCAAATGCAACTGAGCGCCGGGGTTCCTCAGGCCTATAAAGAGACGTCCTGCAGAGAAGCCGTAGCTCTGTTCATTTCAGTGGCTCAGACTTAGCTCATTGGCTGGGTGCGGGAAGCGGTTTCTGCTCAGATGCTGCGTTGCAAATTCCAGCTAAGAAGCCCAGAGCAGGGAGGGCTGGGCAGTCTCCATGGAGGGAGCAAAACACGGCTGCTTCGAAAGAGCCAAGGGCAGCAGCGCTTTCTCTGCCTGCAGCAGGCTTGATGAGGTAAGTGGGGCTTCTGCATTGATTTGAATCTTGTTTACATTGGCTTTCCCTGAGGAGCGATCTGGAGTTCTTTTAACATTGATTGGATGGGCAGCGAAAGAAGCTTAGCAATTATACCTCTTTCAAAAACAAAAATGGACCAGTGGAGGCAAATTTTATGCAGCCTGAGGCCACTACTTGCTTCGCCAATGGCTTCCCTTTGCACTGTCTGAGATACAGCACAGGGCCAAATCTGACTCCTCGGGTGGATGTTAACGGTTTCCTCCCGACCTCTTCCCATTTTATTTATTTCAAGGAATAGGCAATTTGTGTTTCAAGATTTTAAAGGACTCCTAGCATTAGCTGCATCCAGATATCCTGCAGGCATGAGCTCACTGCTCTAACTGCTACACAGCTCTGCCGATGGCCATCTAAATGCTGCCTGCATTGCAGCACCATCTGCTAGTCCAGTTCTGGGCTTTACTGGACTCTGCCCATGCACCTATACCTTGTCTAGCAGCACCCTCTGTTATTCCACTTCTGGGTTTCCCACACAGCTTTGCTGAAGCAATTCAGCAATGACTGACAGCCACCCCAGCTGCTGAAGTTCTGAATGTCCATGCACAGCTTTGCCAGTACACTTTTCTCCTGACTTGTGGCTCACTATGATATCCCAGCACTAGGGGCTCACTCAGCTCTGCCAATGTCCACAAGTGCTGGCCCGCTGCCCCCTCTGGTCCAGATGTAAGCGACAGCTGCTGTTGTTCCACTTTCTGCTTCAAAGAAGAGGTGACCAGGTATCCGACCACGCGAGAGCACTGCAGCCAGTCATTCTATGGGCTCGGCATGGGCACTGCAAATGCAGCCTACGCAGAATCTTTAGGCCAGAGACTAAGGACCACATCCTTCTGTTCGCAGCAGGCTAAAGCTCTTTCATTGCAGCTTGTGCCTTTTCTCAGAACTGTTATGAACGTTCCCCTTGACCATACACCCAGAAGAAGAGCAGCGTGACTCATGTATGAACTGGAATTAGCTTACAAGATCTCTGACTTTTTAAAAGTTGTGAGTGCCTACTGGGGGAGAGAGAGATGGATCGAGGAACCTATTCCGTAGTTCCAGGTGTTCTGTCTCCAACTGGTCTCACCTCACACCCCTCCCCAGCCTTCCAGGCTATGAGGCGACCCCCAGCTTCCAAGCAATAAGGGACAACACAGGCGCTTTAGCCTTCCTATTTAGGATCAAAATAACTCCCACCAGGCCATCCTGAGTCTTGACAACCACATGGAGCATCAAAAGAGACGTAACACTTCAATAGGCTGCAGTACAGTGAGCAGATTACAAGCTGCTTGTGCTTTTAATGTGGTCAGGGCACTTACGGCCTCGGACGGGCTGTTAAATAAACAAACAAACAAATAAATAATTAAACAAACAAGTCCTACTGAGATAAGAGCTTGCCAGACTCCGTGGGTATGCCTACACTTCAACACAAAACGTGCAGCTCTGAAGCGCAGAGCCCTGGTCAGCTGACTTGGGCTTGCGGGGCTTGGACAGCAGGGCTATAAAATTTCAGTGTAGATGTTTGGGCTTGGGCTGGAGCCCAAGCTCTGGGACCCGCCGTGTGGGGTTTCAGAGCCTGTGTTGATGAAGCTTCTCAGTCTAAATAGACAAAGAACAGAGACAACTATGTCCTGGGAGGCCTCCGATAATACATGGTGTAAACCAATAGCCAGCTACCGAGATAGAGCCCCAGGATGGTGCTAATTTAAGGCATTATTTTGGCTTTAGTTATTATTTTTTATTTTAGTTGTTAACAGAGCAGTGGTGGCTGCATTTTTCCGGCCTGGGTTAGCATTGGCAGGGTGCAGAAGGAGAGAGCACTCACTGGTAAGTGAACAGAGATCTAACTACATAAACCTTTATCCTACATAGCCTTTCATTTCAAGGGAGGCTCACAGAGGAATGATAAAATTATCAAAGAATCACATTATTATCTTGATAGCATCCTCACTCTGACAGTTACTTCCAGGGAGAGATTTGCCTACGGAAGGACCAAGCCAGGACTTCACAGCTGGGTACATCTACAAGTTAGTGTGATTTTACCTTTTAGAAGGAAAGATGCCACTTCACTGTGCAATGTTATTACAATTTTGTTAGAGGGTAGGTGGCCATATAAAAACAGTTGGAGGGCATCAGATGCTAAAGTAGCAAGCCTGGTATGGATGGATGGTTAGATAGCTAGATAGATAGATAGATACTTATGGGAATGAATAGACAGATAGATAGAACTATTTAAATGATGACCTCTGACCCAACCCTCCAATACAGATGGTGTATCTTAGCTGGATATATTGCAGACTAGTGGGCCAATAGAATTCATCCCCTCGCATGATAGCAAGTTAGAGCTCATTGGGAGAGAGCATGCTCAAGTCATTATGTCCCCTTTGCTTCCATGCAAAGGTGAGCCGCTCTGTGGTGCTGCACATATACATTTCATTTTGGAACTGTAATTTGGCTAGAACACGCTGCAGGAGCAAATCCAAATAATGCTCAGCACTATAATTGCATATGTAAAAAAATATACAAGTGGTCTCCTTTTCTCCACTGGGTGTCACAGATGTAGCTGTCATCTTATTTCCTCTGCTGAGTGGCTGGAGGTGCACAGTACTGATACTATAATTTTCTCCACTGGGTGTTGTAGGGAGATTTGTAATATAATCTCTGATGCTGACTGAGCCACGAGGCTATCCAGTAGAACCACACAGTTAACAGTGTTTTGCTGTTTGCTTGGGGCCTGACCCAAAGCCCGTTTATGTCTAGGGGGGTCTTGCCACTGAGTTCAATGAGCTTTGGATCCAATTCTTGGGTAGCGACACATGCAGAGCTCTCTCCAATCCCCACCCTGCTGCGGTGGGGGAGCAGAATGATAGATATGTGCATAGCTCCATCTTCATGTTTCCTATGCTCACTACTTACCATTTGCTCCCCCGCCCCATAAATAAGTTGCACCGTCTCCATGGACTCAGTTATAAAGATTAAATTGCACATGAATAAACAATATTCACTTTACTTTGAAATCTTACATTAAATCCCTTGAGGTTCTCCACAGGAGAAATACAATATTGTTTTTCTGTGCCATAAATTAGATGGTGTACTTGATATAAATATTCATTATGTGAAAGAGACACCATCAAGGAAGACAAAAATCTTAGATTTGACACAATTCCTTAGCGGCGTTATGCCTTAGATCATGCAAATTGAAATCATTTCACAAATCTAATTGGCTTTTCACTGTTTATGTTGTTAGTTTGCTTTTTGCATTTTACTCCAATTGGGAGAGTGAAACGTAATGGGACTGTTGCTCTTTCTGTGTAGAGTCAGTGTCAGCATTCCGGTTCTCATGCATTGGCACAGTGTGTGTGCTAGGAGGTGCAGTCTATCTGTAAAACAGATGTCCCCTCGCTGTTTGCAGTCACTAAAGATCCCATGACATTTTCGCAAAGAATGAGTCAGTAGCACCAGAGTATTAACCCACGTGAGAAATTCAATTCTGCCTCCCTAAATTGTCGCTGCCTTTTCAATTAGCCATGGAATTCACTTCCTGTCCTGAACTTCTGTGCAGAGATTAAACAGCTGCTGCAGAGGCGTCTACATTGCAGAGGTGGATAGATTTCAGTGGTCAGCAGGGTGATCTCTATATATTTCCTTCTCTGTCTCACAAGAGGGTGATGAGGCTCAATTAACTCATGCTTGTGAGGCACTTTGAAAACCTCTAAAGAACATAGTGCTATAGAGACGTGCAAAGTGTCATTACTATGCCCAGAATTTCCCCCCAAAATCTGCTAAATAGATAATCCATGACCACAACAGCGCATTGTCATTCTACAATGTTCCAGCTTTTGATTTCTTTGAGTAGTAAATGTTTTCTATTTGTAACAAGCTGTGAATCTGATGAAAATATAGAAAACACACAGACAAGCAGTTGAAGAAGCAAAATATATATAGCACAGTACATTGTTCCTATAGGGTATCTTCAAGTTTGCATCATAATGACCCAGCAGCTGCAAATCTATACAAACTAGCAATGTTCCAACAGAATGTAATTATTAATCTGCTAACGCAGACACAATACACTCAGTCTTCTTCTCAGCCCCTCCTAGGAATGGAAAATAATGCTGTAGTGGCAATTACCCTAATGCAATTATCCCAAATGTGAAATTTCGTAACACAAAGCTCAGCTTCTCTACTTGGAGACAGGTAAAGGAGGGGTCTTCTCCTAGATGTATCCCACCCCTTTGCTCATCCAATGACATGTCTTCTCCAACATTAAAAAGAGCTACAAAGATGACTGGCTAGTAACAAAAGGCTGGCACAGTTCAGTTACTGGCATTCATGTCTTCCCTCCCGCTGTTTATAAATAGCCTCCTCGGTCTGGCAGGTCACCAAGCCATTGCTGTGCATTGGTAACAAAGCACCCTTCTGCAATTTGCATTGATTGTGCTGAGATTCTCCATACTATGGAGATACACAGCTTTTCCCAAAGTGTTTGCACAGTAAGGACAGTCAGGCAGCAGGTTGCACTGTGTCCTCAGAGCCATTTTGCTGTGTTATAAACTCGGAGGAGTCTTCTGCACTTCTTTCCTTGTCCTCCCATGAGCTGTTTTTATTAAAGAGCCTTGAAGCACCTCTGAACTCCCCATGTACAGCAGAGAGGCCAGAAATGGCCCCTTGTGCTATCCAGTATGACATTCCCAGATGGCGAGACTCAAACTCAGACCATCACACCAGTGCATCTTCTGCCAGTGGCATCCCTCCTGCTTTCTTCAGCAGCAATTTACTATGCCACCAGCTCTGATAGAGTTCGAGCACAGCTTTCTTTGACTTCAGTGGGAGTTGGAGCTTTTTAGGATAGAGTTAAATTTTGCCCTCAGAGCCTAAATCACACCAGAGGGAAACACAATCAACTCATTACATTGCTCATTGAGCAATCCTACTGAGACTCCCGAAGACTGGGTTCCCTAGAAGCCAGCAAACCTGGCACAGCAGGTCACACAAGAAAGGACTTAAGTTCAAGTTATAGTATTTGACCCATTTTGTGATGCCTTGGTCAATTCCTTGCATTTCCACATTTACCATTGCACGTGTCTGGATCACGATGACTATCAATGTGAGTCACTCCTAGTGAAAAATCACAATCTATTTTGTCTAACAACTGATGGTCAGACATCTACGTGGGTTTGGCCAGCTCAGAGTAACCCATATGCTGGTGGGATGTCATAAACATTAACATAGTTGGTGCTTCCACCAGAAGCCTTGAAGTCCAAAGGCACCACATCGGTCAAGTGAGTCATCCCCCCACATAGGCAAACCCAACCCCTGAATTGAACAGAAGGAGCTTTGATGAGTTTGTCTTGGTTATACACAGTTCTTTGCAGCCCTTACCAAGGAGGAAGAAAACACTTGGTACAATCTCTGAGATAATGGTAGGCATTGTTGAAGGGATTTCTATTGCCTGCAGCTACCCTGACAAGCAATCACGCTGGGCACTGGAATGACAAAGAAAAGCAAAGGGAGACCTGGCTGAAAAGGAAAGTCCCATGCAACAAGTTCTCTCTCTCTCTCTCTCTCTCTCTCTCTCTCTTTTCCCCAGATCAGGTAAGAAGATACTCTGCAAGATTCACAAGCCATTGCTGCAGACACCAGAATCCCCATGTCTGGGGAAGGCAAGGAAACGATAAAGCAATTGCAAGAGGAATTAAAAAGAGAGAGAGATTTTAACTAGCCTGAAACATTACATGGGTTTTATTTCCTCAGCTCTGATAAATATTTAATTATCTAAAGTAACGTGGGGAATTTGTTTGATTGTTTGTTTATGTTTTTGGTTTTTTGAATGTGAATCAAAGCAAGGACAATGTCTCTCTATATACTATTTTATTGCTACTTTTCCATTGCGACTGACATTCTTGTGTGGCATCTTCTAACTGACATCCCTTGTAATTAGAAGGAATTGTCTTTTCATACCGCTAATCTGAACTGGCTAATTACTCAATGAATATTTAGCTCCTTGCATAGGCAAACATTAAGCGGAGATGCAGACTTCCCTGCATGCCTAATTCAATGCTGTACAGCTCTATGGAAGCCAGTAGGCGGGGTGGGGGAGACATTCTGCTTCCTTACAGGGACTTGGCTCTGCAATGTGCTGAGTGCACTGGCCCTGATCCTTCAAAGCACAGGCTTAATGTCAAGCAGGTGCATCATCCCACTAAAACCAATGCAACTACTCATACCTAAAGCTATGCGCCTGCTGGATCGGGGCCAACCTTGCAGGTTTGAGCCCCACAATTCTGACACTGGCACCATCAGACACTACTCTAGATGGTCCAGCTCAGGTAGCATAAAGCTTAGAGTTTATACACAGGAGCTATGCCTGTGCTTTGCACCATAAGCCTTTCCCCCTTGAGCTCTGTGTCTCTGATTTCCTAGGTGGCCTGTCCAGATTTCATACATTTGAGACTGAGCCTGTCTGAGCATCTCCCATTCTTTTCACAACAGCACCAGCCCCCTCCTGGCTCAAACCCAGGATTGAAACTGAGCAATAAAGGAGGTGAGGAAGGTCCATGAGCTTTAGTTTCATTGCTGTCTCTGCCTATCCTGGTTTCAGCTGAGGCTGGAAGTAGACAGGACCACAGCAATAATAACCCTTTGCTCCCTTAGTGCACCTTCCATGTGCTAAGCTCATTATGAGGCTCCAACCCCCCAGCCAAGTGCTGCACAACATCATCAGCTGACAACATCATCAGCTCACTGTGGTGGACAGAAGGGAGAGAACCTCTGCCATGACCAGAAACTCCTACATCATCATCAGGCCAGAATGGCTGCCTGGCGTTGGGCTCCCAAGCCACCTCTGGAGCCAGCTCAATAAGATCAGGTGTGATGTGGTTCCCTGTGCCAAAGCCAACCGCACCTGGGGCATCCACGATCACCCACTGCGCATCTGTGGTGCTGTGGGGGTTGCTGCACACATGCTGGACGGTTGTTTTTTTCATGCCAGGCTCCCTGGAAGTTTTCTCAAGCTTAAATAGTGGTTACTGAGGGGCCATTAATTGGCTCAGGGCCATTTAGCTGTATTTTTTTTAAACCTTGCCTTGCCTACATGCAATCTCTCTCTCTCTCTCTTTATATATGTGTGTGTGTGTGTGTGTGTGTGTGTCGATTGAGAGAGTGAGCTGGTAAAGTATTAACAGCCTTATTTTACAGTAGGGGAAACTGAGGCATGGTGGGTTGACAGTCCCATAGTGAATCATTGACTGAGCTCTGGTTAGTCCTCAGGAATCCTGGCTCTTAGTCTCCTACTTTAACTACTAGACTATGAACCTTCTGGGAGTCTGTCCTTAGTTTATTTTCAAGTCAGACAAAATGAGGGGAAAAAATCATGGAGCCAGCATCCAGGTGTGGCAGACCAGGTGCCAGCTCATACCAAGGTGACCAGACATCAGCTGAACACTGACATGAGTTAGCCCTAAAGGACATATAGAGCTTGCTTATTATAGAAGTTTCTATTACTTTTTGAAACTTAAGATTGGAATTCATTTGTGTGTATTTATGTTTCCCTGCTTTAACCTTGTAAATAACTCTTGTATTTCCTTTTCCTATTAATAAATCTGCATATAGTTTATTATAGGATTGGCTACAAGTGTTGTCTTTGCTATGAGATCTACAGTGCAATTTACCTGGGGCAAGTGACTGGTCCTTTGGGATTGGGACCAACCTGAATATTGCTGTAATACTTGATGTAAGGGACCATCTATCACAAAGGTAGGCTCACCTGGGTGGCAAGACAGATCGGAGTACCCAAGGGGACTGTCTGTGACTCCATGTTAAGGCTGTTATAGTGCCTGAGGAATTTACACTTGATAACTGGTTGTTGAAATCTAAGTATCAATCTCTCAACCAGGGGGTTTGTGCCCTGGTTCTTAACAGTCTGCACTATGGTTGGTACTCATGTTCTTGAGCCAGTGCCAGACACCTTGACAGCAGGAATTACCTCTCAGTTTCTGAAACTGAGCAAAGCAATTCTGCGAAGTCTGAACTGAACCTTTGGAGAACAGTCTGTCACTTATAGTGACATAATTCCTGTCTCTTGTATCATCAACACTAAAATAAATTCCTTTATGTTACTTAATCCTGTGTCTATATATATTTTCATGTTTTGTAGGCCTTCCTTTTCCTGATTTCCTCTTACATTGCGTTTTATTCTGAACAAATATGGACGTTTGTTTTTTAAACTTTAAACCCAGCGACATAATTGCTTTCCAGCATTTATTTACTTAAGTGATTCTTTATTGAACATCTTCAGGCTTTCATTTACTAATATCACACATTTACGTAATTGTGTAATTAGAAACGAAATGACAAATGTTTACTTAGAGCGAGTGAAAAATGGAGCCTTTCATTCCTCTAAATTCTAAATGCAATACTTGCCTTCAGGCTCACGTATGACATCCTTTCTCCTTGAGTATGTGTACCTGTGTAATATCCCCCTTTTTCCACTGTCACAGCCATGTAGGTGTCCACACTTAATTCTTCCCTGGCCCATACTCAATGTTGACGAATCTTTACTCAGGCAAAAACTCATTAAAAACACTGGGAGTTTGTGTGAGTTAAGAACCTCAGGATTTGGTACCCTGATTCTGGTTTGTAGTATCAGAGGTATCAAATAGCCAGGGTTAGGGCCATTTGTCTAGGTCCTCAGCTGTTGTCAAAGCTCCATTGACTTCGGTGGAACTATGACAATCTGCACCAGCTGAAGATGTGGCCCTCAGAGTCGAGCATTCTCTTTTCTCCAATCTCCCACCCCACATAAACTGCAGGGCCCCCTTCTCTCTCATGTTGTTCAATAATATTATTCCCAGCAGGTTTACTAATGATGTAGCCACATAAATAATATTCCCCACCAAGCTGCTGTGGTGATATCTGGCCATTAATTGTACTGGATGTGTTTCTTTATAATATTCAAATGTCCTGTTCCTTATTCGAGGGAGATATTGTCTTTTTGAAGAGCGGATAAATTCATACCATTATCTGATCTGTTTTTTTGTTTTGTTTGTTTTTTAATCATTATTTTTCATGTCCTTCAAAGAACTGGAAATGTCTGCTTTTCATTCATTATGCATAATGGGTATGGATGAAACTTCATACTTCTCCCTTGTCCTGGCATAAACCACCCCACACATTGGACATATCCACTTGGTTCCTTCTTTCAAACCAGCAAGTTTTTCTCCAACAACATCAACTTTGGAAGAGCCAAAGCTTCATAAATTTCAGCTTTGGGTTTCATCAGCTTTGCATCTTGTTGCAAAAAGGTCCCTGCATCTGGCATTTGATGGCCTCAATCTTATAAGTAGCCTAACAATTTAAGGGCAACTACACTGTAAGATATTGCTTTTGCATGCTCTCTCAGATTCATTCTGCACCATACAAGCAGGTCACAATATGTTCTCAGGCCTCCCCAGTGAGGAAACTCATGATAAATGGTCAGAATTGAAGTTACAATAAGAACAATCGAAGGAAGATTTAAAGGCCTCCTTATCATTTTATTAGAAGCCACTTCTGTAAGTATTCTCCATTCCGTCATCCTGGTGTCTGAATTGATGGTTCAGTAATCACAAAGTCTTAGGAGGTGGGTAGGCAGAGATGTATTTGGTTTGAAACTGCCTGGACACACTTCCAGTATGGGAGAAGGGGAAGGGGCAAAGGGGGAAGGCCACTGGGGATTTTTAAAACCTATCTGATCCTCAAGAAGCAACAGGGAGAATGTTGAAACTATTGGGTATGTCCTGATGAGCTCTCATCATTTCATGAATCCTGCTGGACTTCCATCCATCCGTCAGAGATGCTAAGGGTGCAGGGGAATGAAACTCCTCATTTATAATGCCCCCTCCCCCCAAAATGTCTTTTAACAGCTTTATTATGTTCAATGCACAGAATAAGGAGCAGGTGCAGTTTTAAAGTTTCTGCTGCACACAGTAGCCACTGAGGTAATAGCAATAATAATAAAAGGAGAGGGGGATGGGAGAATCTAGACACAAAAATTGTACTGCTTTAACTAGGCTGGTATAATTAAAGTGGTACGACTCCCCACCCCACAGTAGGGACTCAATGAGACCACAGCTAGAGAGATATACTTAATTCTACCTTAGGGAGGGGAAATGGACTAGACAACCTCTTGAGGTCCCTTCCAGCCCTACATTTCTATGACTATGTTTACATTACAGAGCGTGAACTGGCGTAGCTATGTTGGCATAGCCCTCTGGTGTAGATGCAGCCTATGCTGACAGAAGGAGTATTTCTGTTGATGCAGGAACACTACCTCCCCAAATGATGTAAACAACATCCATTGAAGCACTCTTCCATCAACATAGCTGCATCTACTCTGGGGGTTTTGTTGGCGTAACTACGTCAGTCAGAGATGTCGGTTTTTTCATCTCCTTTGGAGGACTGGCTATTTAGCATATCCTGAATGTTCCTAACCCCAAAGTTTAATGGCACATGATTGGGTCACCTGCACGCCTGGAGAAAAGCTGTAACAGTTGTCCCGTATCACACTCAGCTCCTTTGAATCTCACACTCAGTAAGTCCTCTGCTCCATAACCCGCAGCATTGCTGTCATAAAAATACTACGTCTGTAATTAAGCACATCTTCCTTCCCTGTAATCCTAATACGAATGGGGAGGGCATGAGAGCAAACAGCAGCTTCCTTCTCCACTTCCATTTTCGCTTTGTTTGTTCCTGTTTTTAAGTGGTTGCTATTATGTGAAGGACAGTAATAGCCTCCTAAAGGTGCCACATTAGTTCTTTCTGTTCCCTATTTATTTTCTGTCTTCAGAAGACAACTTAGTACTCAGGGCCGGCTCCAGGCACCAGCCCAGCAAGCAGGTGCTTGGGGCAGCCAACGGAGAGGGGGGCGGCATGTCCGGCTCTTTGGCGGCAATTCGGGGGCGGGTCCCTCAGTCCCTCTTGGAGCGAAGGACCCGCCACCGAATTGCCGCCGAAGACTAAAGCGGCAGCGGTAGAGCTGATCGCGATCGTGGCTTTTTTTTTTTTTTTCCCTGCTTGGGGCGGCAAAAACCCTGGAGCCGGCCCTGCTAGTACTCCAAGGGTTTGAATCTGCCTGTGTGATGCTCCTGGGGTAAGCACACGCATGGCCATGGAGGCATGTAGCCATGTGTTCTCAGAAAGGCTGGTGCTAGACCCACTCCTGCACTCTCAGGAAAACAAACACTACACACAGAACATCACTGTCGTCCATGAAGTGATGCGGATTCACTGGATCTGGGGCAGTGACTCCAATGGAGTGATGGCCAATTTACACCAGTGTGACTCTGCAGAGTATGGCGGTATTAGTTCTGGGCTGGGAAGTTTGGGGGTCGGGGGTGCAATTATAAACACATTTGCAAAATGTGGGTCCTGCTGTAGACCAGGATTTCAAGCACCACCATGGGTAAGGGGGATTGGGCCCAGGGCTTTGGTTCAGGCCCGTCTATGCTTAATATCAGTTTTGGGAATAAAATGACTTTCCATACAGTGCACTATTAATAGATTGTATTTTAAAATCATCAGATTTGCCAAGCTGGATGCAGGCCATTGCTTCACCTAGCCCAGTGGTTCATCCAGTCTAGTGTCCTGCCTGCAGCAACAGTAACCAGAATTGATGCTTTAGGGGAGGGTGACACCCCCATAATCCCCTTGGCTAATGGTTCAGTACTGACTGCAGTGGAGCTATTGAAGTTGTAATGTAGTTTGTTATTTATTTACTGCAATTTATAACATATAGAACTGCACCATCTGCACCTCCGACATTGCTTCAGCTAACATAGCCTGAGCAAAACCCGCAGCTCAAGTCTACCTCCAACACAACCCAGCAATCTCGTCCCATCAGATTTCAGAGACGTATAAAAGGAGAGATAGGACTGCATTGAAACAAGTGGCTCCAAGGCCCCGGCTAAGATACAGGGTATAAATCTGATGTGCCACACATGGTTTGTGGTGTACCTCCTCACACCATCATGGGAACTGCACATTAAATCCAACTCTAACTAGCCAAACCTGCAGCATGAAATGAAACCTGGGAGCACTGTCTTATCCCACTGGCTTTGTGGGTTCATTGCTTGCAGTGACGTAGGGGAATGGGCCACTAGATGGTCCCTCTATGCTGATGGCGCTGTGTGTTTCATCTTAGCCATGTCCTAAAGACCCACTGTACCATCCTCCGAAAGGGGGAAGGTAGCACAGGCTTAGAACTGGGGCTTGGTGCTGAGAGGTGCGACTGGGTCAAGCTATCAGCTGCATGCCTATGGAAGGGAAAAGCAGGAAGGCAGCATACCTCAGACCATCCCCAGCAGGCTTCTCTGTGCTTAGTGTTTGTTGTTTCTCTAGCAACCACATCCCCATCCTCTACCACCGCCACCCCCTCCCACGCAGGAATACTTTGGCAGACAGGTTCCTGCTGTCCAGATGTTGTTGCCGGGAAGTCCTGTCAGGGGTTGATGGCCGGGGTCTCATTCTCGCCTGTCAGACTTGACATCTTCAGCGGATAATGGAATGCCGTGATGTGAGCAGCAGAGCAGGTGCATGCTAATGCGGAGATCATTTTTAATTATGATTTTAATTAAACACCCAATCCAGTAGGAAATATGACAAGCAGGCTGAAAATGCAAAATTTATAAGGCAAAAAATGGCTAGAGAAAAGAAAAAGGGAAACCGGGATCGTGCAATAACGTAGGTGAAGAAGGAGTGATTCCCTAAGCCGCCGAAGAGTTAAAGGGCCAGGGAGGGAAAGGCACTGCTATCATGGGGCTTTAGCGGCGGGACAAGGACTCATAGGCAGAAGGAAGGGAGTTTGGTCTAACGGGTCAATAATTCTTGCTGGGAATTGGGAGATCAGATTTCTGTTGCTGGCTTGTTGTTTGGCTTCAGGCAAATCATTTCCCGCTGCTGTGCCTTGGTCTCTCTTCTATAAAATGGGTAGAATAACACTCACCTGCTTCACACAGGCCATGCACACAGGCTGGGTTGTTACTGTAGAGTTGCTAAGTCTAATATTTTTGTTAGATGAGAGGAGGGATGGTTTTGTGCTTAAGGGACTGGATTGGGAGATCTCGATCCAGTTCCCAGCTCTGATATGGACTCCTTGTGTGACCTCAGTTGCGTGTCTCTGTGTGCCACATCCCCATCTGTAGAACAGGGATACCAATACATCTTTACTCCCACCTTTGGTTTGTCTTGCTGTTTAGATTGTAAGCTCTTTGGGGCCGATTGTGTCTGTGCAGTGACTGGCATGATGGAGCCCTAATCTTAGCAGGAGGCTCTAGGCACTGCCATAATACATAAAATAGAATTTCTTATAGTTGCAATAATCTGACGGGAAAAGTCTGCAAGAGTTGAAATATGTTTTAAAATCTGCCACTGCTTTTCTCCATTTCCCCATTTTTATAGGCCCTATATAAACACAGTACTTGGCTAGCTTGGCAACACCATTTCACCAACATATCTTGTTATGCACTGTGCACTCTCTTCACCTCAGATGCTGGGCTCATAGACACGAATGCTTACATTGGCCAAATATATTGATATGTAAATCAAAGATTCTCTTGTAAAGCAGCTACGTTAATGTAGGCTCTGTATGTAAAACACTGAAGGTGAGGGAAATCACCCTGATGGGGGCCAACTGGGAAAGAAAGAAAACAGGGAGAGGAGAATTTATCGTCCAACTCCTTGGATAGTCTCATAAACAACAGAGTGTGAAACCACACAATAAAAATAACCTATTAAAGGAGTTACCACTAAATGGAAATCTGCACCTAGAAGACTTCGAAGAGGAACAAGTTAAAGAAGGGTTTTGAGGTTTACAGATTATAAAGCCAGACGGGCCCACTGTGATCATCAAGTCTGACCTCCTGTATAACACAGGCCATAGGACTTCCCCGAATTAATTCCTAGAGCAGATCTGTTAGAAAAAACATCCAATATTGATTTAAAAATTGTCAGTGATGGAGAATCCACCACAGCTTTTGCTAAGATGTTCCAATGGCTAAAAACGGTCACTGACAAAAATGAGAACCTTATTTCCATTCTGAATTTGTCTAGTTTCAGCTTCCATCCATTGGATATTGTTGTGCCTTTGTCTGCTGCTGCAGAACCCTCTATTATTAAAGTGGTGTTCCCCATGTAGGTACTTACAGACTGGGATCATGTCACCACTTAATCGTTTTGTTAAATTAAACAGATTGAGCTCCTGGAGTCAGTCACTCTAAGGCATGTTTAACAACCCTTTTGTCATTCTCATGGCTCTTCTCTGAACCCTCTCCAATTTATCAACATCCTTCATGAGATGGAGATGAAAGGGGAGACCATATCATGGTCATAACTGCTGAACTGGGTGACCGTAGAGAATTAGACCAGGGAAATTACACTTTCAAGCAAATCTCTATTGTTCAGACTCCTTAATTGTGCATTTTCAGGGAAGCTTGCTCTCCAAACCAGCCCACAATATTGCAGGAGCTAATGGGGATAACCCCAGATTTGGAGAGGTGGGGAGGCTGACTCAAGCCCACCTCCAAGCCCCAGTGTCATTTCCTGTAGGAAGAGCGGCTGGCTGGATGTCTTTGCTAATAGAACACAAGGTTGTCTGGGCCCTGCAGCTCAGAGGCCCAAGTGATGCAACGGGAGGGGGAAAAGGAGCTGCAAATGAAAAGCATCTCACCAAGTTAATCAGAATTTGATGGGCACAATTATGTATTTAACATGAGCACAGATGTTGGGAACAGCTTTTTTAAGCTCATCAATTATCTAAACTTGCCCCTGTGTCCCATCCTTCCCCTCCATGACTCTGCAGAGATATTGATTTTGCTGTTTCTCCCTAATACATATTAGAAATTGACTTCAGCGACTCTTTTCTCTAACTAATGAGGCCAGTGGTACTAGGGCCTGGGCAGACCGACAGCTAGCCCAAGATCAATCAAACGGGGGCATCTTCCTGCTTACAGAGACAGTCAGGAGGAGTGGGGCCACACACCAAACACTGCCCCCTACCCCCACATGATCTGTCCTTCATAGGTGGGGCTGGGGAGTGAGGTACTGCCTCTAGGATAGAATCATTGCTAACTCTCTGATCAGACACAGAGAGATGAGGTTATTAGGGACAGCTCAGTGGAGTGGTTAGAGCACTCGGGTGGACTGTGGAAGACCCAGGGTGTGCTCTGCCATAAACATGCTGGGTGACCCTGGGCAAGTCATTTAGGCCCTGATCTTCAAAGGTATTTAGGCACCTCACTCCCATTGAAATCAGTAGGAGTTAGGAGCCTCAATACCTCTGTGTCTCAGTTCCCCATCTGTAAAATGGGAGCAATCGTCCTGCCCTATCTCATGGGGCCGTGAGGCTAAATGCAGTAAAGATTGTGAGATGCTCAGAGATTACAAAGCCGGGGCTCTCTAGGTACTTGAGACAGATAGAGAGGCAGAGATTAGGGTGCAGATGCTGGGACAGCAGGAAATGGTATCGGGGTTGGAGGCTGGGGCACTAGAGAGACTGGAAGGGAGAGACACCAGAGCAGGAGGGGGATTGAGTGGGTGCAGGCGGAGGTAAATTGAAGTCAGTCGGCTAGAGTGTCATTCAGCAATTTATTGTACTGTTTTAAGCTCCCCTGCAGTGTGGCCCCTCGCCTCTGAGCCTGAGTTAGGGTGAATTATTACCAGTGGTGAACAAGCCGTCTGAGTCAACAAGTCCCATCCTGCCTTTCTCTGAAATGCACCTCAAAGGCTTAAAGCCAGCATCCTGGAGACGAGGCATCAGGTATGTCTACACTTAAACTGCAAAGGGGCCCAGCTGCAGTGCTTCAGTGTAGACGCTACCTGTGCCTATGAGAGGGGTCCTCCTGTCACTGTTGTTAATCCACCTCCCTGAGCGGCAGGAGCTAGGTGGATGGAAGAATTCTTCTGTTTACCTAGCGCTGTCTACACCAGGGCTTAGGTCGGCACAGCTCCATCTCTCAGGGATGTGGATTTTCACATCACTGCGAGACGTAGATATGCTGATGTAATTTCCAGTGTAGACCAGCCCTTTATGTCCTTTCCCAGAGCCAGCTAGTCCCCCCTGAGCCAATTTTTTATTCAGTGGCCTGACGTTTGCTTTTTGTATTTCTCCCTCCTGTTTAATTAGCTGCTTTGAGAGCTCAGGCTAAAACCTCAAGGTGCCAGCCTATGTGTTTTATATGGCAAGAGAGCCCTCCTGCATCTCCCTTACGCTCCAGGAAATGTGGGCGCGGTGGGAGCCCCGGTCTCCTTTCTGCACCCGTGACAGTTCTTTGTTTTAACAACCGTGTATGGCTTCACATCCCACAGCAGCCCAGTCTCTCCCCCACACACACTGGAAAGAGGAAGGTGGGCAGCGAGATAACAGCCCATCTGATGCAGAAGAGCTGAGGAACGGGAGCATCACACATCTTTCACCCCGCGCTTCGGCAGGGTCGTTTCATTTAGGCACCCAGGCGTTTTCTGCCGCCTGAGCAGCAGAGCGCGGTGCTCTCCAGCACACCAGCTCAGTAAATCATTCTGGCCAGCTATAAATGGGAAGGATGGATCTGGGGCTCGCTTTCAAAGCTTGCTGTGAAGGGGAGAAAAGGCTAGGGAGGAGGGAGGGAGCAGCCGCCGTAGTGCAGAGGGAAACTTTGGCTCACCTCTGGGAATGGGTGATTGTTAGAGCTGGGCCACCTCTGGCTGCGGGAAGCAATTTGTCTTGGAGAGAAGCTGGCGGTGGTTCCTTTTTTCTCCAGTTACTCCTTGCTCGGAATTAAAAAGGACATCCTTTCACATGAAAAGGGGGGAGGGTTCCAGCTTTCTCTTATAAGATCTCTCCTGAGCTGGCACTGACTGGCAATTTGTACAAATGACACATCCCTGTTAAAAATAAAAAAGAAGAAGAAGAAGAAGAGAGATTTACCGGCTTCCAATTCGTGCCTCATCAGTTTCTGCTCGATGTTCTTGTCTCTCCCACTTTCATCCTAATTTGTGACATTCCGGCTCTGTTCTCTGCCTGCACTCTCCAGTAGATGGTTATTGTCCCGATGGGCTTCTCCTTCTCTGGCTAGATGCTATAATCAAGGGGACAACTGGAACCCAGATTGGTTGTGTTTACACTGAGGCCTTGGTCCTGCAACTCCTTCACGGACACCCAGCGCCAATGTGAGCTGCAGTGGAGAACATGTACTTCAAGTGAAAGCCCAGTGAAAGCAAGAGGAGTCTTGCTCAAGATCAGGCCCTAAAGTAAGCACTAAGGCCCAGATCCCCAAAAGTATGTAGGCACCTAGCTCCTATTGAAATCAGTGGGAGTTTGGTGCCTAAATACCTTGAGACTTAGGGCCCAAGTGCAGCATTCTCAGCTCCAAACCACATGCACTTGATCCCCCTCTGCTCCCATTTACTGTAACAGATGGGGTCCAGAGACCCTCTTCCTGCAAAATCGCAGCTACCACATTGCCTCCAATAGCTTCTTGGACCCGGCCACTTCCACCCGCTGGCTGGCATGCAACTCCTTCCTTATGCTGCCTGGTGCAGTTCCAGACTCTCACGCTAATGACCAGTCATGGAGATGATGCTCAGGGCTTGAATTGTTGTTTGTTTATGATGGTACCTAGGCTTGTGCTATCTCGTTTGGTGGGGACTCGGCATAGGGCACCACCAAGACATGTATCCCAGGTCCCCAAGCAGCCAACAAGATGGTAATAAATGTATTATACCACCAACCCAGACTGGAGTCAGAGCAACAGCCTACGGAGAAGAAAAGGCTCTGCATTGCACGGCCAATCCCCAGAGCCAGGGAGTCCACTGAAATGTTTGCATTTAATGCTGATTCCGCCTCTCCTCAAATAAAGAAACAGAAATGAAGAGAAATTCCCTTGAGGAGGAGGTCACCAGAAGGGATTCAGACTGGGCTGTGGGAGAGGATGCTCGTTCTTTGTCACTCACAACACGGAGCTTGTGCACACTGAAACTGAATGGTCCCTAAGGGCAAAAATGCCATGCAGGCACTCAGAGAATCCCCAGGGAAAGGCACATTGCAGTCACAATGCTAGGGCTGCCTTTGCCTTTCAGACCCCACCTTTGCTCAGACATGCCCAATCTGATTTTGTGAGATACAGCAATGAGACAGGCCCAGTACAGCTGCCCAAGCAGTAGAGTTTCCATACCACTGGAAATTCCAAGATTTCAAAATTTAATTTCATCCCAAAGTAGGATTAAGTTAAAGAAAATGAAGGCTGCTTTACTTCTGAATGAGAGCATCCACACAGGGAGTTAATGTGCTTTCACATCCTACCTTTAGTCAATTTATATTAAATTTCCGGAGAGCTTAGCCTACACAGAGAAGCTATTTTGACATAAGCCAGGGTGTGAATTTAAAGTGCAATAACTAATTAGCATGAACTGCCCATGTGGACACTTTTATTCTGCAGTAATAGCGCCTTTGGAGTCAATTAAGCTAATCTGCACAAAGGCATTCAGCGCAGAATATGTGTCCACATGGGGAGCTAGCGTGGAATAGATATTCTGGGCTATTTCTCTGTATAGACAAGCCCCAAATTTCCCCATGTAAACATGCCCTGACATGGAGAGACAGAGCACAAGAGAGACATCGTTTCCCCAGAGAAAATACCATCTCTTCCCCTTAGTGTTTTTTGCTTTTGCTCAGGATGAGTTCCTGAACTCCCTACGCACTCTCTCTAGTACCCTGTGTGTTCTCAGAAAAAACACAATCAAATTATTGTGGTCAGTTCAAAACGAAAACACCCACTTGACTCTCAGTTCATCAGGGAATGTTTAGAACTGGGAAATTGAAACACAGCTGGAGAAGGATATTTGGGCTCCACATGCCTGAGCTTCCCAGACAAGATTCAGGTTGTCGTCCTTCCAAGGTTTAGCCTATGAGTTTCCCCTCCTTTCCTTAGAGTTGTGTCCCTGGCCCAGCTACTGGGAAATAGCTCAATAATCCCTGAATGTTCTAGGTTTTGGAAATGCCAGGGGTGATTTGCAATTAAATGCCATCTAACATTGTTCAGCCTGACAAAGCCAAGCACCTTATTATTGCATGGGCAGCAGAAATAATATACAACCAGAGCTTTACTGTGTTTCTCACATGGTTCAGAGAGGCAGAAGACTGGTGTGTTTCCCTTCCACATCTCCATTCATCAGAGGATCACATCTCGCTTAGCCACATTAACTAAATAGCACTAACACCATTGCTGGGAAAGTTGGCACTATTTACCTCGCTCTACAGAGGTGGAAACTGATACACACAAAGGTTAACTTAATGGCCTGAGTGTCTTGCTCAAGGTTTCACTGTAAGTCGGTGACAGAGCTTCAGAGAGAACCCAGGCGTCCTCCTGAGTTCCAGGCATCTGCTCTAACCAATTGTATTATTTATGAGTTATTTGTATTGCAGTAGTGCTCCAAAGAGCTTGCGATCTAAGAGTATGTCTACACTACTCGCCGGATTGCCGGATCGATCCAGCAGGGATCAATTTATCGCGTCTAATCTAGACGTGATAAATCGACCCCCGAGCACTCTCCCGCCGACTCCTGTACTCCAGCTCGGCCAGAGGCACCAGCAGAGTCGACAGGGGAGCAGCAACAGTCAACTCACCGTGGGGAAGACACCACGGTAAGTCGATCTAAGTATGTCGACTTCAGCTACGTTATTCACATAGCTGAAGTTGCATAACTTAGATCGATCCCCCCTAGTGTAGACCAGGGCTAAGTGTAACAGGGCAGCCTGCCCCTTTAAGGGCCAGAGCCCTTGGACCTGTCAGCCCTGTCCAATTAGCCCTGCCCTGCCCAGCTACACCTGTCTAGCCTGTACACCTGTAGGACTGAAGAGGAAGGAAACACAGCAGTGCAGAGGAGGGGGAAGCATAGCACACAAGGGGCTGACTGGAGAGAGGAAAAGGAGCCGGAGGAGGGTGAAAGTTAAGCTCCGAGGGTAGGCAGAAGAATGCTTGACTCAGGGCTGGTCTACACTGAAAACGTACATTCACTTACACTGAATCCACACCCTGAGAGACGTACCAATGCCGGCCTAACTCCTGGTGTAGACGATGCTAGGTCAAAGGAAGAATTCTTCCGGAACCCCTCCCATCGCTGCAGTGAGTGTCTACGCTGAAGCGCTACCGTGTCGCAGCTCCAGTGCTGCTGTCGCATTTTAAGCATAGACATACCTTCATAAGGGAGAAGAGAAACACTTGGGAAGCAGGGGCTGGGCCGAGGCCTCGTCTGAAACTGGTGTAAAGACTCCGTGTTTTGTGTTTCTTTCGGACTTGTCTTCCCCAGGAGAGGAGGGCTTTTCGCTAACGACGTAGCCGGAGGGCCAGAGGACTGCAGTGAGTCTCCGGAGCATTCCAGAAGGAATGGGTGGCTGAGCACAGTTGTACAAGACCAAAGGAAACCACGGCTGAGCTACAGCCAAACCTCACACTGTCACGAGAGGGAGTTCTGGGACGGTGAGTGTTGGTACGGTAAGTGTAAGGCTGGACATAAAAAGAGGAGCCTTTGAAAAAATGAGGCACCAGAGGACATTCCCTCTCTCCATCTGGGATGGCTGCCTGTATCACAAAGCTTCTTAAAGAATGTTTGTTTTTAATAATCTGGTTTTGTTTTCAATGTGAGAGGAATGCAGCCGAGCCACATACAAGTTCCTTTTATGGTTTTGCGGGTATAGCACTTGGGCTATCTGGATTCAATTTCTGTCTCTGTCACAGACTTTACGTGTGAGTTAGGGCAAACCACACAGGGCCGCAGTTTCAAAAGAGCTGGGAATCAGATTTTCAAGTGCTCAGAACCCACTACCGGGGTCAAATTTTCAAAAGAGCTCCACTCCCATCTAGGCAGCTTAGAAAGGGGCAGGTTTCCAAAGTGCACAGCTCTCAAGGTGCTGACGTCTTTTGAAAATTCTGGCCCCACTATCTAACATAAGAATGGTCAGATCCTCAATGCCTTTGCTTTTATTTAAAAAGGTTAAAAATGCCCAGGAGAAAAGGTTTTGTTTAACCCAAAACAACATTTCCCCGCCTTTTCCGATTCCCTGAAAACTCTGACAAATTCCAGTCTCGGTTCTATCTGACCTGAATTTTTTTGGTTTTTCAGAACTGCCAGCAAAGTGGGGGGTGGGGGCTGGGGGAAACATTATTTGCAAAGCTCTGCTTGAAAGTTCACCTAAAATATTATGATTTCAAAGAAAGCTCATTTTATAGGCAGCCGGTTTCTAAATCCTGTCTCTCTAGAAGATGCATCCGTGGCCTCTGAGAAGTCTTCAGAAAAAAAAAGAAACGAGAGAGGAATCCCAAGCTGCAATTCCCAGGGCCCTTCTCTGAACAAGTGCTAAGGTTTCACCTCTGCTCAGTCCCGCAGCTCACTCTCCTTGGGAAATCAGCTGAAATAATAAGAGAATCCACATTTTTTTTTAATACAGCTCTGAGTCTCTGTCTGTAATGGATGGATTGCTCCTAGTTTTCTCTGTGTGTGTGAAAACACATCCTTCTAAGCTGCCAGGATGTTATCAGTTTCCCATCAACTGGAGATTAGTGCTAGAGGCTGAGACCTTACCAAGGCGCCCAAGTCAAACCTTCCCTGATATAAAAGAGCTCAGGGTCTGGGAGTGGGGAGGGGGACAAAATAGGCAGGAACTAGGATTCAAATGAAAATAACTGTTCTACTTTAAATAGGAGAGGGGTTATTTTGCAGGTGAGTGTGAGCTGTATCCTTCTATAGACAGATCAAAGGCCAGTCACACCACAGTAACCACAAATCTTAAATAGCAAATGGTCTCACACTCCAGAAAATGTGCAGGTGAAGGGCTATCTTGTTGCCAGAACAGCGGTGAGATACTCTGATCATTGCAGGAGAATGTAGGAGCAGGCATCTTGCTGCCTGCGACTCAGGCACATTTGCCAGGCGTGGGGGCCATCCCTCTCTTTGCACAGAGGCATCTCACATACTGCCCCAGTCAAAGCATGATAGCCTCTTGGTGCCCGTGGAGGGGGCTCGGCTGCACTGCCAGTTTCTGACAGTGGTGCCCCCACGCCAAAACCCTAGGTCACTGATTGGATTGGTGAGGCCACTCAATAGGAACGCCACCGAGGCAAGGTGCAAGGAGGCTAAAGGATCCACAAACACCCTCTGTACCCTGTCATAAGAATGGCCATACTGGTCAGACCAAAGATCCATCTATCCCAGTATCCTGTCTTCTGACAGTGGCCAATGCCAGGTGCCTCAGAGAGAATGAACAGAACAGGGCACTTTATCAAGTGATCCATCCCCTGTCGTCCTGTCCCAGCTTCTGGCAGTCAGAGATTTAGGGACACACAGAGCATGGGTCTGTGTCCCTGATCATCTTGGCTGGTAGCCATTGATGGACCTATCCTCCATGAACTTATCTAGTTCTTTTTTGAACCCAGTTGTACTTTTGGTATTGACAACATCCTCTGGCAATGAGCTCCACAGGTTGACGGTGTTGTGAGAAGAAGTGCTTCCTTATATTTGTTTCAAACCTACTACCTATTAATTTCATTGGGTGATCCCTGGTTCTTGTGTTATGTGAGGGAATAAATAACACTTCCCTATTTACTTTCTCCACATTATTCATGATTTTATAGACCTCTATCATATCCCCTCTTCAGTCATCTCTTTCGAAGCTGAAAAGTCCCTGTCTTTTTAATCTCGCCTCATACGGAAGCTGTTCCATACCCCTAATAATTTTTGTCGCGCTTCTCTGTACTTTTTTCAATTCTAACACATCATTTTTGAGATGGGGCAACCAGAACAGCACACAGTATTCAAGGTGTGGGCATACCGTGGATTTATAGAGTGGCATTGTGATATTTTCTGTCTTATTATCCATCCCTTTCCTAATGGTTCCTAACATTCTGTTCGCTCATTTTGACTGCTTGGCTGTCACAGGTCACCTCACAGCCTACCACGGACCTTTCCTCTTGGTTTCCTTGGGGGCATCCCCTCCATCCCTGACAAGGGTTTCTTGCTTCTTCCCCACTTTATGCCGTGTGACTCACATGCCATCCCTTCTGGCAGCATAGGCCAGCACCTCGTGTCATCATTTACCCCCGTGCAAAGGGCATGTAAAATGTTTGTACAATGCCCAGCACAACAGGGGTCCTATGACTAGGGCCCCTCGGCACTACATCCATGCAAATAATGATGCTACCCACTCAGAACCGTAGTGTTTTTTCACACTCACTTTGCACTGAGGTAAATGGCTGCACCAGAGAGAATCTGACCCTGTATCTCGAGTGACCAAAGGGTGGCTGGTCAGGCCATCCTTAAGGGCAATGATCTTGGCATTGAAGTCAACGGTGAAATTCTCATTGATGTTAATGGTGCAGGATCAGGGCCTCAGAGTCAGAGCATCATCCAATTCCCTGCAGGAACTGCAGCCTAGCACACATTCTGGCTGCCCTCCAGCTTCCCTCTGCTTATGGCCTTAGCTCATCTCCGTATATGCCTGGGAAGCTGCTGATAAATACAATGACCTGCCTTTATGCAAGAGGCACAGATGCCGTGCTCAGGTGTCCAGGCACCCAGGCTTTGCACTCTGGTGCTCAGATGCCCACAGGTTTGAACTGGGAGGCAGCAGGGACTGATCCTTTTAACCCTTCTGCGGTGCTGAGCCCTGGGTCGGGTGGTTCCCCGAGGGGGACAACGCAAACTGAGGAGGTGCCACCCAACCATCCTACCTGTTGCTCCCCTCCCATTTGTGACCCGATAAAGGATGCAAACATTTGCTGTGATTTGTAAAATCATCCATGTAATTAGACAAACGAGTTAATCGGAAGGATTTATTCCTGGGAAAGTGTCTCCTAGTGGCACTAACACCTGACACAAGGGGGTCATTATCACAGGATAATGGACCTTATCAACATTAAGTTCTGTCAGGACGCAATTCAACACACTCAATTATCTCCTAATCAGGGCCGATTTGTCAGAGGTTATTGCCCCGAGGAATCAATTAGATTATATATACACATCATTAATATTTTATGGGAAAATCATTCACAGGAAAGTGTTAAATACGTTTTACACCTTCATTTCCCCCACGGCCTCCAGGGGAAAACAGTCCCTTGGTAACCCACTCCTCGGTTGAATTCTCATCCCATTGTGCTGTAGTGTAGGCAATTCAAAACGAGTCATGGGACTGCTGAACTGCACCACTGCAGATGTAGCTCCTCTAGAGGCGTGAATGATAGCATGTCCTCTGGCACCGTGCCGCTGGGAGGCGATGGGAGTCCATCATTACTTTGTGTACAGCCTTCCCTTGATGTGCATGAGAGCCAATGCTGGGGTGAGGCGTATAAGCCAAGAGGAGAGAAGGGAGCACTGGTGGGGGCACGCTGAATGGCTGTGAGTCTGTCACATGGAGCCTTTCCCCTGTAGGTCACTGGTGCAAATTCTGCTGATGTCAGAAGTGAATGAATGCTTCCACCATCTGAGAGACAGCCTACAGCAAATGAGTTTGTGGTCTCAATCCAGGCACTTGTGTCCATCCCATAGCTGGTGGTCATTATCAGGTTCAGACAAGATCACAGCAGGGCATGGATACTGAACTCCCTTCTCAGGCCTGTGCTGCGGACAGAGCCCAGGGCTAGCAATCCCGCATCTTGCGTAAACCCCACATTCACTTTGAGAGAGAAAAAGAGTCGTTTGGCATGAGTGGGATGCACCATACTGGTGATGTCTGGTGCAGGGGCTAACATTTATATGTCTGTGTGGTAAGGGACCAGACACACTATAAACAATCCCTTCACATTCCTCGATTATAGCGAATAGATGTGTGATTCGGTGCCCTTTCTAGTGCCTGAGTTAAGCAATTATGGGATTAAGTGCTATGGGGTTTGATCCATGCTGTGGCCGAAAGGGGGCTGTTGCCTGGCAACAACACCTGTAGAACATTAAGCATCTTCCTTTTGCTCTTTAAACTCATTGTGGAGAATATCGGTGGGGGGGAGTGGGAGGAGCCCATCCTTTTGGGGAATGGTGCATGGTGAGTGGAAGGTGGGAGAATGGAGCAGGACTGGTTGAAAAGACCCCAAAATTGTACAGTTCTTCTGGTCTACTGGCTCTGCAAGATCATCTGTCTCAATTGCTTGGTGCAGAGTGCCAAGTACTTTGTCCCCATGCTATTGGTCTATGGGCTGAGAATGTTAATTACTTGTATTATTATTAATTATTATTATTAATAATTACTTTATTATATTCTCTCACAGCAAGATCAACTTCACTGAAGCCAAGGGGAAGTATGCTAGTGCTGTAAATCCATGAGGAGTGTGAGGGGAATCAGACTCTCAGGTTTTGATCAATAAATGGAAGGGAAGGATGGCCTAGACCTGGTCAGAAAATGGATTTTTCCATCCCATAAATAATTTTGAGTTTGTAAGAAAGTTTTCATCCTGAATTGGGATGAAAAGCCAAAATTTCCTAGAAAAAAATGTGAACTGAAATTCTGAAAAAAAAAATCAGGTCAGTCAAAATGTTTGATTTCAATAAATTCAAAATGTTTCAGTTTGGTTTAGCCCTCTTTAAAAATATTTAATATAAAAATAAAGGAAATCTTGAGACAAAGTCACTTTGAAATGAAGAATCAAAACCCCTTGTTACAAAATTGCAGAAATGGGGCATTTTTACATTCTCTAAACTTTTTTTTCAGAATGAAATTTTGTAAAAATCGATGCGATTTCGTGCAAAATTTCGATTTAGTCAAAACTGCATTTTCTAACAGCAAAGTGTTTCGACAAAAATTTTCCACCCAGCCCTAGCATCAGACTCTTTTATTCGCTGTTTGGCCACTGACTTCCTGTGTTTACATTCCAGCTTCAGTTAAAACATGGCTCTTGGGTGTACGGATGGCTCAGGGATTGGTGAAAAGTACAGAGCCTGTCACTTCAAGGTCACCTGTTCACCAATGGCCAGGTAAGGAGAATGATACCTACAGTGTTTTTATCTAATAACAGCGCAGGGTCCTATGTGAAATGAGTTGGAAGCCTTGTAATACCTAGTGAACCGGTTTCCACAAGTGAGAGTAGCCAATTGTCATTCTCTTTGGAAGTCTGAGCAGAGAGGCCAAAGTCTGAAGAGTCCTTGAAAATGAATGCCACTCTCACTCAAAGAGGTGATCCAGGGCAGAGCCCAGGCACCTTTCACCAACCTCAGATTCACTCTAAAGCTCCATCTGTGTGTAATTTTAGTTTCTATGCTACCTGCATGTCCCTTTCTAGAGTCCCAGAAAGCAAATGTGCTGTGAAGTTGTTCTCACAAAACTTTCTCTGCCTCCCCGCACAAACACACTTCTACATGCCCTGCAGTTATTTTAATGCTCTGAGTTATATTTGACTAAATCCATAATATTTTGGAGCTTAGCAACTTTGCTATTTTACCAAGTAAGAGGTTTGAGTATTACATGCTCCAGAGTCTTGCATATAGCCAGTTGGAAAATGTTTGGTGGTGTTTCTGCTGAAAGTTTAAATGAAAACAATTCATTTCCATCAACATTTTCTGCAGGAAAATGTTGACATTTTCATCAAAAACAGAACAATGTTGACCAAACAGTTTTTAGTTTTCAGTTTTTCAGCAAAACGTCTACCTTTTCCATGGAAATCAGACACTTTACCCCCAAAATTGAGTTTTATGGAAAACACAATTATCCACCAAAACCAGTTTTTATGGACAGCTGCTGCCCAGCCCTACATGTGAGACTCTGGTAACTTTGGGCTTGATTCTGTGATGGCTGCTGATTGGCTAACGACCAGGCACACTGTTATCTGGGCTTTAGCACCCTATTATTTTGATATTCAACCCTCTCATCAGCCACTTGTCTGATATGTGTTGCCCGTTAGAATGTAAGTGATTTGGGTAGGGTCTATGTTTGGGCATCATCTTGCACAAAGGGGCTCTTTTGGGGTTATGTCCACTAAGACGTCAGTCTGCAAATAAACTAAAGAGTAGTGTTTCTGATTGGCTGAGTCACGTCTGATGTCAGAATTCCATCACCCAACAATGAGCTTCCCCATAACAATTTCAAAATCAAACCATAATGGGCTCTTCATGTATTACCATATAGTAATTGTCTGAGCATCATGGTCCTTACCAAGTTCTTGCATGGGTCTCTCTCTCACAACTCAATGGGATGAGCCATTCCCTGCAGGCTGATTTTTCAAAACACAGCTTTCCAAGGGAATCAGGTCTCCAGGGAATGGAGCTACACTACAAGGAGGTGAGTTCCTTCAAGCATGCTGAAATCCTCAGGACCTCACTGAATGTGGACATGGAAAGAATGGAACATTTTCAAATATCTACAGGTATGTTAACAAAAACCAAATCTGTATCTTCACATCTCACTTTTTCCTCTGCTAGATGCAAAAAACCCAAGCATTTCACATTCATGGGAATTGACATATGATATAATTTTTTTAAGAAGTTCTCTGTTCCCTCGGCACTTTTGATGTGAATATTAATACTAACATAATTTCATGATGATTAGAGAACACAATTAGGGGCTATTAATAATGACACAAATAATGACATTTAAGGCCTCATTTTAATTTGAGTAATATTCTGTCTGGTGGTATTTAAACAGCTCTGTCTAGCACAATTACTGCAGGGCCAAGGTGCAATTGCCTCATCACAATATCAATCATGCCACTCCTCACCAACGCCTGCCCCCCACAAAAAGAACTGGCAGTTCAGAGTCACGCAGCATGAGAAAGGCAGCTGAAGGAAAAGGGGATTTTCAATAAGTTGGTCTGTTGCATTGTAGTTTGTGGAGGGACGTGGGCAGCAGGTTGGTGGCTTTGTGAATGTACATGTTATCTTGGTGATTTACCTCTCGGTTAGATCACAAATGAAATGAGGTCAGTGGCTTCTTAGGCTGGTCTGGGGTGGGAGTCTGTATCGCAAAGGACCAGATTCTGATACCCGTGTTTGTGTTGAATGGCACCATATGCCACTAATACTTCCTTTGACAGCAATGAACTTGTGCTATAAGGTGCTACCCGGCCTGAGGGAGGGTATCACAATCTGACCCAAAATGCACAAATAAGCATTATTGTCAACCTCTGCTCAAGCAATTAGCAGGGGGCACTGCAGGTCAACATCCAAGTGACAGTGCTATTGGTAGTGGGTCAGGACGGGCATATCAGGGGACAACACAGCTCAGGATTGAGGTAGCCTTGGTAGAAGCTCAGGACTGGAGTCCAGCTATCTCCCTTCCCACCATTGTAACATCTAGGTGACCTGGTTTCTATTCATGCCCTGCTGAGAGACTTTGGGCAAGTCACTCTGCCTCTCTGTGCCTCAGTTTCCCCATCTGTAAAATGTACCCATTTGTAAAGCCCTTGGAGAGCTACCAATGAGAAAAGTGCTATAGAAGAGCTAGGTGTTGTTAGGGGCAGGGAGGATCTGGCATACATTAGCAGGGTTTTGTAAGGGAGGCTTGCACCATACTTGCCCACGCTATCTCAGGCTGCTGCAGTGCTTCTCAGCTGCCTCTGACTCTCAGAAGCTCCTAATTTAAGAAGGATCTGCAGGAAATGCTCTGAATTCTGAAGTCACTAGCAAAATGCCATCTAATCTTCTCCAAAATCTCCAAAATGCTGAGTCTCATATGCTCCCTATGGTATTAACCTCATGGAGTCACCCTGGCACTTACCTCCAC
This sequence comes from Terrapene triunguis, assembly GCF_002925995.2. Taxonomy (NCBI): domain Eukaryota; kingdom Metazoa; phylum Chordata; order Testudines; family Emydidae; genus Terrapene; species Terrapene triunguis. Next base: position 16,011,964 of record NW_020664725.1, on the reverse strand, counting down.
TGAAGTCAGGCTTTGAAAACACCCAGTCTCCTCTACAATATACTCACTGCCAAGATCAGCCCTAGAAAGTGGCCTTTCTGTGCTACTGTGGGTTAATGGAAACCTCCAAATCAATTTTCACTCCCAGAAGAAAATCCACCTGGTTTAGGCAGCAGAGGCTGTAATACTGGAAATGGCTCTGGATCTTTTTTTTAAAAGGTACATTGTAGTTCAACAAAGAGAGGGTTAAGTGAAACTTTTCTGGGTAATTGACTTGGTCTGTATCCATTGCCCCCAGGAGAGCACCAGGCTCTGACACACAGAGACGGGGGCTGCTTTGTCGGACGGGGGGAATGGTAATTTCTGTGATAGTGCTCACCCTCTCGGCAACAAACTCGTGTCTGTCTGAATCCCTGATGCCGAGGCTCTGGGAGCCGTCTCACTGTGCAGCACAGATGATAATGCTGAGGTGTTGCTTTTATCATCCGACACTGGGCTCTGTGCAATACTAAACCAGTGACTGATTTCCACTGAACCATCCCAGGCGATCTCTGTCACACACATGCGGTATCTGACTCTTTCTGCTGCAGGAGTTCCTCTAGCTGCTTCAGACACGCTAATGTATTTTACAGAGAGGAAATGTGGATAACTCCACATGCTGCACATTGCTTACACGTCCGGTTCTTCACATGACCTCACAGCAACAGCCCAGGATGAACTCTGCATATGATTTTTGCTATCATCAGTGGACACTGGTTGGCACATCTGCTCCAGGGCTCAGGATGACTTTTACCTGATTATACCATAATTATTACTACTATAATTATTTGCATTACAGCAGCACCTAGAGACCACTGACTGAGGATTACTGCCCCATTGTGCTTGGCGCTGTACATGTATTATATATACACATGTAACACATTTCAATAAGTAAAGAATTTTTAATAAGCTCCTAAATCAAACAGCCCTTGGACCTCCTGCATTTTCATTGTGGTGAAATTCTGTTCAGACTTAAAGTTTCACAGGCAGCATTTTCAAAAAAAAATATCAGCCACCCAATTCTGCATGCACAGTTTTGTGCCTGCAGTTATTTGCAAGTGCAAAACTTTACCACTGCCCCTAAAAACCAGGTGCTTTGAGCTCTGACTGTCTGATTTACAGGCACAATAAATAAGTTTGCATGGCAATAAAATCAGGTCAAGATTTTTCCAAAGCAACTAGTGACCTTGGGTGCATCCATTTTTGGGGTGCCCATACCGAGGCATCTTAAAGGATCTGATTTTCAGAGGGCGGGAACTGAGAACTTGCTGAAAATCAAGCCTTCTGAAGGTCTCTCTATTAGTACTCCCGGTGTAAGCAAAGGCAGCGAGCAAGCAACTACTACATCCCTGCTGCTTTGATATTTTGGATTTATAGCTCCTTGAAGAGAGACTATGGTGACTGAGCCACACAGCAATCACTTGTCTCTAAACAAGATGCTGCAGCCACCCTCCAGCAATAGAAAATGTGATTTATTGAAAACTGTGTTAAAATTGTGTTCCATCACTTTAAATTCTAGTGGTTTTCCTAGTCCGGCTTGCAGGCTAGGGGGCTCTGTAGGGAAGTGTGGGATCAGAGTCAGTCTACGCCCGTCAGCCAGCCTAGTGTAAGGTGGGGTGAGTTGTGCTGCTCTGGTTTTTCGGGAGCAGCCTGCTTTGTCTCTCTCTGCTTTATTTTTACTATCCCATATTTATCATCAGTTTTCTCTGTTATGTTCAATGCATAAACACAGAGATGTTAGATAACAAAATACTTTTGCTGGAAAGTTGGAACATAATTCTATTGTGTTTTTTAGAGTTCAGAATGATGACATAAAAGAACCCAGAAACAGAGAAAGAGAGAAAGCAGGTTGCTCCCCAAAACAGGCTGGCTGGCTGCAGACTAACTGATCACACACACTTCTTCTCTACAGAGCCCTCTGGCCTGCAGGCAGGACTAGGAAAACCTCTGCAAATTTAAAGTGATAGATCACAATTTTAATACAGTTTTCAATACATCATAGAAAATAGCATTTTCAATTTAGGTAAAGAAAGAAAACAAAATCGAGGTGCTATTTTGGCAAACCAATAAGCATACAGTTTCTCAAGTGAAAGCTACACCAAGACTGTATAAAGGGAGCAGTTAGAGGAAGATAGACATCCTGGAGAGACATAAGCCCAGCTGAGAATTCCTCTTGCCATCCCACAATGGTATAGTATTACACTTCTCAGTGGATGATCTATGTGGGTTGTTACACCAAGCAGCCAACACTGGCCACTCGAGAAAGTAGATTCCAGTCTACAATAGCTGGCTGGCGATGTGCTGAGAATATTGCCTAACATGCTGACTGCTATTGCCTTATTGTTTCCTGTTCCCCCCCGTCTGTTGTCTCTTGTCTCATACTGAGATCGGAAGCTCTTTAGGGAAGGAACCATCTTTTTATTCTTTGATCATACAGCAGCTACCACGATGGGGACCTGATCCATGACAAGGGCTCCTGAGTGCTACAGAAATACAAATAATAAAGACGGATCATTAGTTTGTTCCAGGCTGGCAATTATGTTCCTAGGAAGTAAGTGGCTGGAAATGACATACAAAGCAGACTGATGCAACCAGTACTGCCCTTAGCAGAAACGGCCAACTTCCCCAACAGCGTGGCAGTCATGTTAATCATATGTCTACGTACTCAGTCTCAGACAAGGTTCCCCTCTTCCTGTACAGTTCAGTGCCACCGTTTAACTTATCCTCCCATTTGGTAACAAACTCCAGAAGTATTCTGACAATGCAAAGCCATCGGGCGAACAAAGACCTTAGCTTTTGACAGTGAATGAGGCACTTCGCTCAGAGGAGTGGGAGGAGTCCTTTGTATAGATGGAAAAATCCACCAAACAAGTTATTACACTTAAATGAACCAATGCAGAGGGTTGCGGGGGTAATGCTAACATTGAATGAGTCACTGCATTATTGGCTTCACAGCTGAACAGCAGCACAGTAAATAAATGCTGCTCCTGAAAGGTTCCTGCCTGTCAGACAACCATCATTTCTGGCAGCCTCTCAACCTCTTTGGTCTTCCTACACCCAAGCAATGCAGCGTAAAGCAGCTCTTCCTTCTGTCTGGTTCAAGAAGAGAGTTTATTTTCATGCGGTCTGGTATCTCTGATGCGGGCTTGTCTTTCATGCAGGTTTCTCGTTCTTTTACTCTTTCCTTCTCCCATCACTTTTTCATTCAACTTTTTTCTTGTCTTTTTAGAGCATATGAGCGTGAGCATCTTCCAGCCAGGCATAAGTGAGAGCAACCACTGTGCACGCTTTGCACGCACACACAAAGACTCTCTCTTGCTAGTGCACTTCTATCCTGATTGGCAGCAACCTCAGCTCTTCCAGTCCTTGGCCCATCCAGCTCTGCCAATGCACCTCAGTCCTGACCTGCAGCAGCTGCTGCTGTCCTAGTCCCAAACAACATCTCCATGGGCTGGGATGATTTAGTTGGGGATTGGTCCTGCTTTGAGCAGGGGGTTGGACTAGATGACCTCCTGAGGTCCCTTCCAACCCTGATATTCTATGATTCTATGATTCTAATAGCAGGGCTAGACTGAGTTGTGTGGCAGGGGGACCCTCGGCTCAGACTGATGGTCAGGTGCCCCAGATCCAGGCATGCAGTGCAGTTGGGTGGCTGGCGGTGTCCTCTAAAGGGAGGTTGGCCATGTGTTTGCTGACACCCTAAGCACAGCCTCCTTTTAGCACCATCCCTTTTACATCCAGCTCTGTCTTTGCTGATCCTTTGCTAACGTGAAGAGACCCGGTCCTTTCTTCCTCCTCCTCCTCGCACCCCCACACGATGCAGGTAACTCCAGTAGGAGTCACTCCTGTCCTGTGGGGGGAGAAATGGGGCCCTCTGGAGCTGTCTGACAAACAGGCAATGGTCAAATTGGGAGGTGAGTTCTGAGGATGTATCAATGAGCCATTTCCTCTCTCCCCACCTCTACGTGCCGCTTGGTTCCCATCTCACCGAGGTGTTGCTGCTGCTGTCCCCAGATGGCTCATGCAGCTCGCTGGCACCTGCAGCCGAGCTGGGAATCCTGGCTTCTTGCTCTGACCACTGATCATGAAAACGGGGCCCAGGCTTTTGGGCAGGCAGACAAAAAACATTTCTGCTTTTGGCTGCGAACAGGCTCTCAACTTTGCAGCTTAGGATGCAAGTAGCGTAGCATCCAGAGCCGCACAGCTGCAGGGAGCAATTCAGGAATTGCCTTGCTGGACTACAGAGTGCCAATTTTTCAAATCGAGAGCCATTTTCCGTATTACAGCCTGCACCGCCGAAGCCAGGAGGGATTTTCTTCGGGGAGCACAAATTGATTCAGAGGTTACCATTAAGCCACATTAGCACAGCATGACCCCTTCTGGAGCTGTTCCAGGGAGGGAACATATCAAGGCCTGGCCTCAGTGGGGCTGAGAGTGAGGGTGAGGGGTACCCCAGTATCATAGGACACATGAGTGAGTGTGAGAGAGAAACAGAGGGAGAGCACATTATGGAGGCCAGGAAGGAGGGCTACTAACATTTTCCTAGTAGCTGCTGGATTCAGAGTTTCCAATCATATTATTATTAATCTGGGTGACTTTGAAGTTTATGCAAGTAACCAGCTATTGGGGTGAATAGAGCCAGGCATAGGGTGGGAAACTGCCATCCATGAACCTGCTGCAGTTCTGCATCTCTTCTATTCCAGGTCCCACCTCTGCCAATCCATTTTATTCCTACCCTGTGCTCCCTGAGTCCTGACCTACCCTCCCACCCAACCTGTGCACCTCCATCCTGACTTGCAGCACCCTCTGCTGTCCCAGTCCTGGCCTCAGCTGCAGCCAAGCCCTTGCTACTATCCCAATATTGGATGTGGAAAAAATAAAAAAAAGAGGCCTGAGTCCCATCAAACTCCTTTCACTTGTGACTCAACTTTGAGCACAGCTGTCCAAAGCAGAAAGACTAATGCATTAATCCCTTGCACAGCTCAGCCCCCTCTCAGGGGCAAGTATTATTGTTCATGTGGGGCAGGGTAGTGCTTTCCCCACCCCTCATGGGCTAGAGCAGTGTTTGCAATCTTGGCTAAGTGCTCTCAGCTGTGGCAGCTGCAGCCCAGGAGGGCTGAGTGGGAGTGAAGTTATATAATGGGTGGGGTGCAGACAAGGCTTGGAAACGAGACGTGGTGGGAAGTGTGATGTTTCCCACAAAGTGAACTGCTGCTTCAGGATCTGCTCTATTCCACTAATTCTAGAGATCCTTCAATAGCAAGCACCCCAAGCTTCAATGCTCTGGTAAGTCTTAGACATTCTGCTCTTGTATTCTGCCCCCTTCTTCCCCAAGCAGGTGTGAATTAAAGCTGTATCAATGGAACAGCAGATCTGGGGCCTGTGGAGGTGTAAGATATGGCTCTAAGGATGGAGGACGTGGCCAGAGAGAACTGGGGTCTGCTTTGAGTCAGCAGGGCTGGGAGACAGAAGCCCCTTTTGAAAGGGGAAGTGCTTTAGGATTGGGAGTTTTTTGGCTACGCTTGGGGCTGGATTTGAGAAGGACTCTATTCAGTTTTATTCCTCTTGTGCCTTAGTCGGGAGTCCCCTCCATGACCCCCTTGAAATCACCCAGCAAATTTAATTTCCTCTTGCAAGTTACTCCAGACTGGTTGCAAAGCAATTGCCTCTCATTGGAGAGAGCCTATCCGCTAAGGGGACCTGCCTACTGAGCTCTGCTCTGCAGCAAAGCAGGCACCTGCTGGGCTAAGAAGTTGCTGCCTGACTAGGAAGGCAGGGAGGGTTTTGAAATGGCCCTGGCAGGTGGGTTGGGATGCCTTTCACCAGTGGAAATGTGCATGCTCATCCTGGCTCTGCCTTACTTGGGAGCCTGCTGAACGGTGCTTGGAGGAAAGGGCGATCTGGTACTGCTAAGTGCTGACAGGACATTGCTGTCAACACAATATTCCACCTTGATGAGCCTTCATATATAAAGTTATTTAATGAATTAGTTAATTAATGAGTGGAGTTTGATTGATGGATCATACAGTGTTCTCAGCAGGGTGAGCCTGACCCTGGGATATTTTCCGCTATTGCTTAAACGCATCCCCTCATTGGTCTGAAGCACTCGGTGTTCTGGCAATTTGCATGCATTTAATGTAGCTCTTTAATAGGATGTAATGTTAGCGAAAAGCCAAAAGCACAGCAGCTGTAACTTAAAAGACAGCCCCATTACTGCAAGCCTTATAATTAGGGTAAGAGGGAGACTCGCTCTGCCATATGTTAAGCCTCTTTTGAGGTTAATAGCTCTGTAAGATTTTGCAATTTAAAAAAAATTCATCTTGAAGAATGATGACAAGGCTCCTCAATGAGGCGTCCCAAACCAGGGGCTGGGGATAGTCTCTCGCCTCACAGTCCAGCGGGAGGCACTTGCTAAGATGTGACTGGTACGGGGAGGTACTAGCAGGAATCCTCTCCCCTGCCCTGTTCCTTCATCATTTGTCTTCTTACCCCCTCCATTGCCTCTTCTCTGCCTTCCTCTGCCCATTCATCTTTCACCCTGCCCGCCACCCCAGCCCTCCAAAGGCGAGTATGGCTTCATTTTACAGGGCCTAAGCAACTTGCACGTGCTGCTAGCACTCTGCTGCTCTGCTTCACGTTCTCAGTGCCAGGTATGTTGGACAGTAAGATTATCCAGTGACAGCAGCTGTCTCCAGTCCAAAGTCGAGCAATTAACCATCATTGTGGTTCAAGCAAAGAATAACCTATTGTGCAGCACTTGCCTCTGATCATTGCCCTTGCCGCCTGTGCTGCTCGCTTCCCATGACCTTAAATCATCAACAGTTTGTGTCTCGTCAGAAGACGAGCTCAGTAAAGAGTGTGGTTTAGTGGCTAGAGAAGGGCACTGGGAACCAGGACTCTTGGGATTTGGCTCCCGGGGAGGTGAATGTGGTCTAGAGACTGGCACAGGGGACCAGGGGTTGGGTGTCCTGATTCTATTCCTATCTTGGGTGGAGGAGTTTGAACTAAGAGCTAGAGCTGGCGGGCCATGATTCAGAACTAGATTCTTAGCTCTCACTGACTGCATGATTTTGGGCAAATTACTTCACCTTTCTGGGTCTCACTGTTCTCTTCCATGTAATGGAGCCAGTAAAATACTTCACAGAGGTGGTGTGGGCCTTCTGCTTCTGAAGTGTTTAAAATCCTCTGGTGAAAATTGTTGTGAAAGTGCAAATAAATTAAATAAATAACTTAATGGAGATATCCTATCTCCTAGAACTGGAAGGGACCTTGAAAGGTCATCAAGTCCAGCCCCCTGCCTTCACTAGCAGGACCAAGTACTGATTTTGTCCCAGATCCCTAAGTGGCCCCCTCAAGGATTGAACTCACAACCCTGGGTTTAGCAGGCCAATGCTCAAACCACTGAATTATCCCTCCCCCCATGCTTTATTATTACACAAGAGGGGTGTCTGGCAGACTGCAGCCAAGTGCCCAGTGCAATCTATTCAGTGTCTGATGCCTGGCACATCAGGGCCTTTCAGTGACCCTGAGGTTCACACCAAATATCAGCCAATGTGGGTTGCCCAACTGAACACTCCTCTGGGCAGGGGCTAGTCCTCTTCCTCTGTGGGTGAAGGGAACTGGGTGCTCTGTAAATGACCAGGGATAACAGTACCCTGGCCAGTGAGCGACTGCCAATGAATGTAGCATTGTCATAGAGGCCACACATTCGCTATCACCACCTCACTTCCTGTTCTGTGACCTTGCTACAGGAAAGGAGACCATCCTCCCCACTGCTGCTCTACCCCAGCTGCCCATCTGGCAGGAGTTTCTGCTTTGGCAGTGTAGGGTTGAGCCTAGCTTGTCACCCAGTGCACCCTCCTCCTTGGGGAGTGAGTGAGTTAGAGGACAGGTTTGGAGCCTGGTTTCCTGATGGGGTCAGAACCACCACTGCCACTTCCGTTCTACAAAGTTTGTGGTTTGCTACTACTGCATCTGGAGGCTGTTCCCTGCCACAAATCTGGGCCGAAGGCTGCCCAGCAGTTCCTTCTCCTGTCACTTCTTTCCTCCTAAGGTTGACTTTTATGCTCACAACCCGCCCCCATCACTGTCTTTTCACCTCCTTCCAAGGTGGCTAGGCGCTCCCTGCTGGTGCATGTAATCAAACTGCAAGGTCATTGGAGTCCATAGGAGCTGTGGGCCAGCAACCCCCAGGCTATATACCCAGTGTAGTGACTAGCACAGAAAGAGACCCATTCCCTTTTGCACTTGGCACCATAGGAAATCCAATTAGTGGGCAACTGAGTTCCTAACTTGTGCTCTTTGTTCTCGCATTGTTCCCCTTATGCACTGCCTTCCACTAAACAGATTGTGGGATGGGCAGAAGCCCAGATGATCCAGTACTGAAACATGGAAGTCGATCCAAATTCCAGATGAAAAATCTTCCAGTTGTTCTGCCTTTGATTTGTATTTTTTTAAAGGAGTGTGACAAATGAATGGCTTAACTTCAGTTACTTTGGGTGTTGTATGAAGAACACTTGCAGTCTCTCCCCCCCCCCCCCAAAAAAAGTCTACAGAACTACTTTAAATTTGCCAGTGGCTGATAAACAATTGATTACTCTTCTGGTCTTCCTTAACTAGAATTTGTTTCCAAGTGCATCTAGTGCTTTGAAAAGAGATGGGAAGAAGACTGGAGAGGAGACAGGAGAGGAGGGGAGTGCTCTGTAGCAGTGGTTCTCAACCAGGGGTATGTGTGCTGCTGGGGGTACACAGAGGTCTTCCAGGGGGTACATCAACTCATCTCGATATTTGCCTAGTTTTACAACAGGCTACATAACAAGCACTAGCGAAGTCAATACAAACTAAAATGTCATACAGACAATGACTTGTTTGTACTGCTCTGTACACTATACACTGAAATGTAAGTACGATATTTATATTCCAATTGATTTATAATTCTATGGTAACAATGAGAAAGTAAGCAAATTTTCAGTATTAGTGTGCTGTGTTGCTTTTGAATGTTTGATTTTGTAAGTAGTTTTTAAGTGAGGTGAAACTTGGGGGTATCCAAGACAAATCAGACTCCTGAAAGGGGTGCGGTAGCCTGGAAAGGTTGAGAGCCACTGCTCTGGGGGACTCAAGCTGTCTCTTTCCAGTGTTACTTGTGGTTTGTGCACAGGACTAGGAATCAGGAAGGACCCAAGTTCTAATCCCAGCTCTGCCACCGACACTTCTTGTGGAATAGGGCAAGTCACTTCACCACTACCTTCATTCCCCCATCTGTAAAATGGGCCCAATTAATACAATGTGAATATAATTACTAGTTAAGGTCTATGCAGTGCTTTGAAAATAGCAGTCCCATAAGAATTTCCAAGTATTACCTTTCTCTTTGGTTAACTTTATCTTAATCTTTTAATGGTGTCCATCCTTTATTTTTCGTTCTTCCTTTGTGGTTGCATTCAATCTCATTTCTCAGCTGCTGTGAGGTTTCATTAATGATATACTGGCATAGACACATCCTTATATCTGGTATTTGCAGTGTTTAGGGTGTTTGGATGCACTGGAAAATTTAAACTGAAATTCACTTGAAATCACCAAGTTCTGACCTTGTTTTGTGAGACAGAGGGTCAAATTTCTTCCATCTGAAATGGGGTCACTTGGCCTGAAATTCACAGGAAGGTTCACAAATGGTTTGACTGTGGACCAGGCTTTGAGTTTGTAAGTTCACGCAGTTTTGCTCTAGTTTGGAAAACTATTCCTTTAAACGTTGCTCAGGACATCCAACTCACTCGCACAGCATGACTTGCCAGATGTTTCGGGTATGATTTCTGCTGGGTTCACACAAGGCACAGTCATAGGTCCCATGAACAGCACTCAGGGCATCCGAAGCTGTATGGCAGCCTGAATTCCATCCAGCTGCCATGGTATCAAAGGGGCCATATCCAGGAGTAGATTGTAAATTCCTCAGACAAGGACTGGGTTTGTATAGCACCAAACCCAGCGGGGTCCTGGGTCCATGACTGGGACTGCTAGGTGCTACTGTAATTCAAAGAATCCTCTGCCTTCAACAACCAACCCCTCAAGTACAACATGCTGTCTGCCTTTCCCTTCTCCGCTGTGTCCAATGTCTGAAGTGGAATTACCAACCTCAGATCAATAGCGAAACTATTAAAGTGCACCTTAAATTGATACTCTTGGCAATGCTGTGTTCATCACTTCTTTGGCAGTGTTTCTTATAACCTGGCTCATCTTTTCTTGTAGAAGGATAAGCTTTGCTGAGCCTTCAGTGGCCATGGGAGCTAGTCGGCTGCCTTTCTGCCTCTATGGGTGGGCCATGGGTTTGAAGCCTGGCTTACCCCGGTGAAAGGAAAAATGGTAGGCTCATTCTGAGGGTTTATTAGGGATTTTTGCACAGAATAACTAGACTGATGCAAGCTCCCAGTGTAAAGCCAGGGTCTGTTACATCTTAGCCCCATTTCAAGCCACATCCGTGCTCAGGTTTTGCACTGGCATAATGTCATTGATATAAAAATGCCTAATGTAGATGAGCCTTTACTTTCAAGGAGACATTTATTCATAGGCACAATGTGTAGTCTGCAGCATGATCATCTATGCAGGCATGTGCAAAACACTTCGACACCTTTTTTTCTTTCAAATCCCTCAAGACCCACTTCCACTGATGCTGTAAGAAATTAGTCAAGTCAGACAGCTAGGACAAGGAGCAACTGGGGATAGTTGATCGTCTGTTACCTTTCTCCTATTCTACATTTGTAACTTGCTTTATATTTTGAGTTCTTCAGCGCAGGACACGTGGCTTCTTACATGTTTGGCCAACTCTTAGCACACGGTGACTGCTACCATAATGCAAATAATGTGTTCATGTCCTTGCCATGTGTGCACCACCACAGCATCTGTAGCAGTAGCACACTAAGTAGCAGTAGCACACTAAGCTGCATGACTAGCATCGATTGCACGTGGGTGGCTCCTTTTGCACTGTTATTAACAATAAATAGCACCTCATAAGGTGGGTGGAAGAGCCTTTTGGTCCCGCTCCCCTTTTGCTGCCTCCTGCTGGGATAGTTGAGCCCAGGTGGGTCATGTCAGGGGCTCCGCTTGTCTGCTGCACCTAGAAAAGTGTTTTGTGTTTGTGTTTGCAAGACGCAATCGTCCATGTTAGCTGGGGTTCTTCGGGCTGCTGTCTCCAGCCAGTGTGTGCTCTGGCAAGCTGATGGATTGATACACCTCCCCTTGTGTCCTGATCTCTGTATGGGGATTTGTTACCCTGGCTCCATCAGCTATCCCATTCATGAATCCCCTACTGTACATACAAACACTAACAAATGACTAAAGCCCCATTCACACAGATGAGGTAAGGGATGTCTAGTGATGAAACCCAGAGCTGCAGGCAATGCAGCTCCTGGGAAACAAGTTACAATGGCTTCTGCGTCCTCTCTAGCCCTTGCACATATTCAGTGCACTATCCTAGCTTCTCCTTCCACGCAGGCGAAGGATAGGATCTATAGTGCCCTGGGTAGAGGCTACTTTTTAATCATTTCTGATCTGCCTGAGGTTGGGGCTTCATTTCCACTCAGCAGGAAAAAAAAATCAATAATGTTTAAATTATTCAATTAAAAAAGTGTTGGCCGCTTAGCGGAGGAAGAGAAACTGGCAGCCTTCTCCTCCAGGAAAGGCATGTCTGCTCCGGGTGTGCTGTGCAAGGAGCCTAGGGCTGCCAAATGGGGGGGGGGGGGTGCTTTTAGTATCTCTCCCTTTTGGTGCAGTGGGGGATGGAGGAGCGCTCCCTCCCTGTAGCAAAGCACAGAATGGCATGCAGCTCTCAGGGCTGGGAAATGGTGCTTGTCCTGGGGGGAGCAGTGCCAAGGGGAAGGGGTTTAAGAACTAGAATTTACTGAGAAAGTGAGGGCTGGGTCCAAATGACACAAGTCAGTCGAAAAGAAGGAAATCTTACACTCAAGGAAGCTTTGGTGCCTACTCAGAAAGGGTTCATGAGTGTCAGAGGTCCAGTCAAGTGCCCCCTCTTGGCCACTCACAAGACTGTGGGGGAATCGCCTCGCTGGATCCCATGTTTGTTAAACCTCCAGGGTCTGAATAGTCCCTCTTAGTTCCCTAGGCATACCCTTTGGGTGCAGTTCCTCTATCTGCACCCTTACTGACTGTTTAGACCACATGGCCCATTGCTCAACCCCCTGGAACCAGTGCTGACTCTCCACAGCCCCCCTAAATCAAACAAACACCCTCTCCCAGAATCCCCCACAGATGTGAGCCATGTGGGTTACAGTTTAACTCTCTTGGGCCTAATTAGTGGTGTACTTCCCAGACCAGTGATAACAGCCAATCATTAAGGACTATCAGCGCTAGGATACACAAGAGACAGGAGTTCAAGAAACTGCAGTTTTCATGGCAACAACTGCATAAGGTTGTAATATCAACCAGATTTCGTGTTGTATGCACAGATTCCTCTAGTGTCACAGTGACTCTCTCAGGTGCGAAGAACCCATCTAAAAGTAAAAAGTCTCTAAGGCCTGGATTTGTAAAGGTATTTAGGCATTGCTGCACTCAGTGTTGCAATGCGTAGCTGACGCAGGAACCTAGGTCTCATTTTCAAAAGGGATTTAGACACTTATGGCTCCTAAGTGCCTAAATCACTTTTGAAAATGCGTTAGGCTAATAAATCGGTTAGGCTTTGCCGCAGTGAGCCCAGCACTGCCTAAATACCATTCCAAAATGTGAGCCTAAGTCAATGGGGCTTGAGCCAGGGCTTTAAGGGTTTTGCTAAATCAGGGCCTAAATTCCCATCCATTTTTATCCAAGGTACAACACAGTAGGTGAAATTGCATCACACTCATGTCTCCGTGGCTACTGTCCATTTCTCTCCCCCATTTGGAAAGGAGATGCAGGACTCCTGTGCCGGACAAAATGGTACCATCTTGGAGCTCAACATATCATCATGAACCAGTGATGGACACTTCAGGAGCTGCTCCTGTGGCTTGATGCTGGTTAGCTTGTGTCGTTAGGAGGATTGAGTGCAGTGGGAGAAAAGCAAATGGAAATCCATCTCCCAGCCTCTGGTTCAATGACCATGTTCAAGAAACCGCAAAATATATTTTGGGAAAATCTGACAATAAAACCTTATAGATGTTGTCAAATACGCCCTTAGTTTTTTATGGGTATGTTGTTGATCAAGTGTGTTATGAGGTGAGGCAAATAACCCTTTCAGCAAATGAAAGGCCAGGAACTGCATCCTGCAGGTTTCTAGCCTGTGAAATGACACTAATGAATCTGGTATACAAGAATTTCCTTAGGCACCAGGGCCAATGGGGTCTTAATAGATGGGGAATAGAGATGAAATAGGAGCTGTGGAGAGAGGGCGAAAGGTTCGACTGCAGGATGTAGGGACAAAGGGAGGCATAGTAGTGACCCATTGGCATGTCTAGCTGGCTGCTGCCTTGGAGGGGTTGCATTTCTACAAAGAATCAGATGCTGGACAGCTGTCTGCCCACCCTTGGTATGATATCTTCCCCAAACTATAAGACAAGTGTTCCCAATGGAGCTATGCTTAACCTGGGCAGAGAAGGAAGGGGATTCCCAACCCTCATCTTGAGTCTGGAACAGCCCAGGCGTGTTGTGGTCCAAGCACAGGCAAATTCACCTGATCAATCACTTTTTTTCAGTTGATACCCATGGATACCAGGAGAGTTGAGCAAATTCCATCCTTTCAGTAGCCTTTGTGACAACTTGCATGATATTCACTCTGTGTCTGGTGTCCCTGAGAACCTTTTGCTGATCTATTTGTGTCTGGGGAGGGGGGGAAGCATGTTACTCAGCATTTGCCTAATTAGTGGTGATTAGGAAGCTGCCATGCTGCAGTACTCCCCGGTGTTGTAAAGTACAGGAGAGTCTGACAAACTACGCATCCTACGTTTAGTTTCCTGCTACTTTGTACAGAATATTTGAACTGAGAATTCTAAATACACAAGAAGCTAAATAGAGAACAACCTATCACGTTTTGTTCCCCAAGGTTCCATCTCAAATTTTAATTTCTTTAATTAATGAGCTCATTCTTTTTATATACTAGTATTAGGCTGGTTTCCACAGAAACAACCAAAACTGGGACCCAAAACTCTGAGACAGACTTGGATAAATAAAGGAAAAAAACATTCCATGACTGCAAAGTGAATTGGCTTTAATTCTGTCCGTGTCCCTCTGTCTTCATTTTTCATGAATTGTCCAGCAAAGGAGATTGGTGGCAGCAACTTTCATGGAAACGTGGCTCTGAAGCCGATACTGGAGAATATTAATAAACTGATACTGAAATTCATAATTCTGAGTGCTTGCATGAGTAGCCTCATTTCAAGAGGGATACTCCTCCAAACACTTTCTCTTTGTATGGACAGGCATCCTCCAAACCAAGGACGGGTTGGACACACCTGTTCATGGAATAGTACTGTGCTGGACAAATAGTTTCATTGGCCTAAGTGGAGCCACAGTTTCTGTAAAGTTCTGTTCAGTGTGAGTATTGGAATGACAATCTGGCCCCATCAGGGGCAGAAGCTGTTTCTTTGTAGGTTCAGATAAGACTCCACCTTGACTCATCTTGAATAGTGCTGTACTGCACAAATTAGTCCCCTTGTACACAACTGCGCTGCTTGAGAAGCAAGTCGTTGGTCGTCATGAATAACCATATCATGGTCTCAGCCTTTGGGCACCATTCCTCTTGAAGTGAATGGGAGTTCTTCCTGGCTAAAGCCTAGATGGCAGGGTGAAGGTGAGCCGCTGGATTTTGAGATTTCAGCTAATTGCCAAATTCAGGATGCAATACTTAGTGTCCCTAACTACCATCTCTATGCAGCAGGTAGTACCAGCAGTATTATAGTAGTGATGTCAGGACAAATGGCACCAAGATAATTGGCTGTTTGAGGAAGCCCAAATACCTAGGGCCAGACTGTAAAAGGCATTTAGGTTCTCCATTGAGTTAGGCACCTAGGTGCTTTGAAAATCCCATTTAGTACCTGTCTGCATCTTTAGGCACTTTAATACCTTTAAAACTCTGGCCCCTAGACTCTTCCTAATAAAGGATGGGAATCTTTCACTGCTGGCCCTGCAGATGGCTGTGACATGCCAGTTTTTCTCCTGGAAATGTTTTTATTTAATCTTCCAAAATTTCCTGCAAGTTTTTTAGTTTTGCAATGAGAGAAAATTTCCCCCTCTCCCATTTTTAACAAAAGAAAAGTTCTCTTTTTTTCCTGTTTTGGGGGGGGGGGGGGGAGAGAAAGGAAGAAATCAAATGAAGAGGATTTTCTTTGAGAAGGGAGAATCTCAGTAGAAACCAGATCTATTCAGAAGAGCCAATGTGCAGCCTCATTGGAACCAGGGTGGGAGTCGCATGCAGAGGGGAGATTACAGGGATTGTAACAACGGCCCAATTTTTTAAATCCATTCTCTGTCCATAATGCTGCTCTCTAAAGCAAATGGTTTTGGTATTGACAGTTTGTCAATTTGTAGTAATTATCTTGGTTAACCTTTAGGCAGATCAATTATTCCCTGTGACAGGGAATATAATATTAATATCCACTTGGGTTTACTTACAGTAACTCCTCAGTACTTTTCCATGGTATCACAACACATCTTAATCAGATGGTGAGTGGGTTTAATTAGCTGAAGTATAGGTTTTATTTTTGATTCCTATGACTACTTAATCTAATGGAAACACATTATCTGCTCTGAGGTTTGCAGTTTTCCGTTTGTAATTATGGCTGCTCTTAATTGATAGTGCATCACGGGTTGTGGCTGCAATATGGGAACTGAAATAATGTCTCTTTTCTTAAGTAGAGCCTTAAATATGTTGTCATTGAAGCGTCTGTGCCCTCGTCTTTGCAGACAGATGGACTCCCCTTTTTTAATTATTGGATATCAGGCTTCTGTCAAAGGAGGAAGGAAGTTCTTGTGGAAATTATGAAGCATTCAGTTTGCTTCTCTCATGCAGAACCTGTGTCTGTTAAAGTTTATCATGCCTGAGTATTTGATATCAATACATTAATCTGTGGAATCCGCTGCTGCAGGAAATCGAAGTCAAGTAGCTTAGTAAGTTTCCAAAGGAGACCTGGAGGACTTCACAACTGTCACCATGTCTCACCACAGATACTCAGAATTGGCTAAAGATCAGGACAGTGCCGATAAAACCCAGATACCCCCAGCTCTGGAAGCACAAACTCACCACTTGCACAAATGGAGACTCCTAGTATTGTTATGGGACCTATAACCCAACCGCAGAGTTCTGATTGCATCAGGTAGAGGGCACAGGTACATTACGTTAGCATCTTGAGCTACACCAGGTAGGGTTTAAATTGAAAACTGATTACTTCTATGGCTTCAGGATATCAACTTATGGTTCATAGACATTGGGGAGAAAGTCTCTCCCCAATATGGTGTTACACAAATGATCATTGTGGCCAAGAGCTTAGTAGAATTCAGGAAAGAATTAGACCTCGATATGACTAATGAGAATGTCCCATGTTGCAATACAAGGGTCACAGTATTTATGTTGGTGGTAGAATCTAGGAACCCCTGTGTGCTAGGTGCAGTACAAACCATGGATATAGGCAACTGGGGGCTGAGGTGAGCTTTAGCCCCACTCCCCCTCTTAAAAAAATGGCATTAACAAAGGAAATACTGTGTGGAACAAAAGCTTGTTTATCTAACTTTATTAAATGGACACATTTAATCTGGGTACAAAACTGCTCATTGAAGTGACACTCAACAGCAATTGCTTTTTTAAAATGTAGACACCCCCTGCCCAGCAAACAGTGAAAAGACAGCTCTGCCCCAATTGCTTAAAGTAAAACTCTCCTGCTTCAGGATGTACGCCAGCTGCTGACGGAGGGTGGGTCAGAAAAACTTCTTGTGTGGGCAGTCCCCTGTGACCAGCCAGCCCTGTTCTGAGGGAGAGCCCCTTTAAGAACAGGTGGTTGGGCCTGGTACAGGGGATGATCAGACCCAGCCTGGATAGGGTCAGGTGATGACTATAAAGCCAGCAAGTGGCTCTTTTGGAGTGGAGAGAGCTACAGGAAACAGTATGAGGCTTGTGGTAGATGCTGGAGTAGCAGACTCCCTTGCAGGTAGTCTGTCGGAGAATGGGGGAATAGCTGCATTGTATTTTGAATTCTATGTTGAAATAACACAAGAAGCCCTAAGAAACGGGGCCTAACCTGGCATTGGGTGTAGTGTCAGGCTGCCCTTGACTGAGAAGACAAGCCAGTAGTCCTGGATGTCTTAGTGTTGCTTGCACCTTCCTCTGAAACAGCTGGTGCTGGTCACTGTTAGTAGAGTCTGGTAGTTTCCGTATCCCTAAGTTGATGCATTGCCTGGTGTAGGCCTTCTCCTTTTGTCCACCCCTCTCAAGCCCGAGCACCAATCTCAATAAAGAATATTCACACCTGAATAAGGGAGAAGATGGCTGTGCAAGAGACAGGTACTGTGCTCTAATAGCATCATCAATGCTGCTCCTCTCTCCCAGCCATCCAAGCATCTCCTGTTCCAGCTCCTGCTGTCAGAAGAAATAGACATAAACGCGGTGAGTGCTTATTTCCTCTCTTGCTTGTCTGTTTTTATTACAGTGATGTTGCTTAGCTCAGGAACAGGCTGCAGGAGGGAAGTGCTCAGCACAGAGACATTACATCTAGAACAGGCTGAACTGTACATCTTAGGCCACTGGTTGTCCATGCTCGGGGCTCTAGCAGGGGCTCCCTCATGCGCCTGGTGGCTGGGGCTCAGGAAGCAGTTGGTTTTGCGAAAATAATTACATGGGCTCCCTCATGCCTGACCTTAGTCAGCGACCGCAAGAAGTCAAGGATTCCTTTCCCCGACTCTGACAGGGTGACAGATGAGAGAATGCACTCTAAGCAAATGTACAAATGTGAATTGGGGTTGGTACAGAGCAGTCAGGTGTATTTGGTGGTGGGGAAAGCCATTTTGCAGTGTTATAGGAAAATGTCCGAGTCTCAGATGGGGTTTTGTCAGAAAGCCCTCCCCCCTGAATCCCGCAGAACCGCAGTGGCCTTCAGGAGTGGTATGGGAATGAAATGCACTCCAAGGCATGAAGTGGGAGGGATGGTTTTATTTTTAAGGCACTGGCCTGGGATTGTGGAGAACTGGTTTCAACTCCTGATTCTCCCGGTGTCACCCTGAGCCACTTAATCTCTGAGCCATAGTTACCCATCTGTGAAAATCCTTGGTTTAGACTGTAAGCTCTGCAGGGCAGGGATTGTCTCCACTCTTGCTAGGTTTGTGTGCAGCACCTCAAGCAGTGCGGCCTGGATCTCACTTGGGACCTCTGAACAGTGCTATCATACAAACGATGGGAAAGGAAGTCAGTTGTCAGAAAGGAAGGTGGACAGGAAAGTGTGGGGTTTAGAAAAGAGGTTTCCTTCTCCTTTGCAGGGTTTGCCCACATTTATCCATTTTTGTCTCCGTTTCAGCAAAACCAAAATATCTCTGCTTCTCTGATACATTGAATCTTGCCACTGAAGGCTGATTGCTCTGTGCGCCCAACTATGGGAGTGGGGGGGGGTGTGCACACGCATGTATAGCTACATGGGTGTCCACCTGGCTATGTACCCCAGAGCAGTTTGAGATGGAGAAGACCTACATCACACCTGCAACCTTGTACACGTGTGCACCCAAGCTGCCCTGCTGCAGTGGGGGATGTGGATCTGCATTGCTGTCTATTGGGTCAACTGCATGTACTGCAGTACTGGCCAGTCTCTCACCGGGAAAGCTGTGTGCATGTCTCACACCCATACCTTGCCTAATAACTGAAGCTTTAGGTCACCCTGGCAAACAAGCTCCCTCATTACCAGTTGAGTTCATATTGCTACAGCTGCTGCTGTTCTCCATTTCTGTGAACCTGAATTGCGTGGGCAGGATATGTGATGACAGCATTATATTCCTGCTCCTTTCCCTCCAGACTTTGCCACCTCCCTCTCTTGGCAACATTAATTAGCCACAGCTAGAGGCAAGTCTGAGGTATTAAAACAAGGTTCTTCACAACCTCTGAATGTGTAGAATAACCTTAGCTCCAGAGACAAACGAGCCCCTACCCCTCAAACTCCTCCTTGATGGAGCAATAATTCCTCACCTTCATGCCCCAGCTATCCTGCCTGAGACCAGTGTTCCTTGTTAGCACTGCAGAATCAACATCTGTCTCTTTTATGGTGTCTGTTTACATTGGGAAACTTCAAGGGAATCTCTTTATTGTTAAAAATAAAAAACCAGGTTATAAGAGACTTGGGAGTTCCATGGATGAGTTTTCATATTTAAAAATCAGAAACTTTCAAGTTTAATTAGCCTTCGTGGATTTTACTGACATCTGAATGGTGTTACATAATGTCTGTTACATGAAGAAACGAAAAAGGAAAGAGATGGACTCCTGGTCTAAGTGATCCAGGATGGTTAAAGCCCTCGTCTAACTGTTCTGCAGACCTCCTGGCAAATCCGCATTAAGGTCACACACATTTTAAATGCATTTTAATTACTCTATTGTAGGTCAGTTTCACAAAGTCAGCATATAGCTTGCAAAATTGGCAAATCTGCTATTTTAAAAAGGGTTCATTCTTGTTAAGCTGTGGTGTCTGACACTTCTTGCACGCTAATTTCACAAATGTTTACAATCAAATATGCCTCCCAGAAAAGAAAGGGGTGCTGCGAATTGGAGAGGATGGCACAGCAGGGCAAAATTGAAGTGCAATAGAGTTATAACCACACTGGAATAATAAGGGAGCCAGCAGGTTAGGACTAAGGTTAACTGGTATTGGTGCATCAGGAAGACTGGAATAGCTGGGAGTACTGAGTGATCAGGTGTTCAGGGGACACTGAGTACCGCAGGGAAGGGGGGGAGCATTGCAACTTCAGAAAATAGCCAAAAACTAGGATGGTAAGAGTGGAGCCTCTTTCAAACAGCTCTGCTCTTTGTTACTGTTTAGCTGCTGCTGTCAGTGGGGCTCACTGGGTGTGTCAACACAGCACTTTGGACAGAGGAGGGACGAGCCTCCCAGCCCAAGTTGACAGCACTGGGCTAGCAGGGCCACGCTAGCGCTCTAAAAATTACCGGTGTAGATCGTGCTTTGAAGTTGCAGCAATGTAGACATGCCAGTAAATACCTGAGGTTGGAACAGCAGGGGTTGCTGCAGACCTGGACTGACAACTGTCAGAGAAGCTCCCACAGCACCTGCTTGGTCCGAACTGAGCCCATGGCTATCAATCCCATCTTCTCGTGAGCTCTGAATTCACCAAATGCTGGTGTCCCCAAATAAGAGCAATGGAAAAGCCTCAGCCAGTGAGAATCTTCCCCAGTGCTCCTTCCTGGACGTTTCTGGCCCCTCCTTAGTATGACTCTCCTGCTGTCTTGAACATCCTGCTGGGAGAGAAGCGGAAATGCTCTTGCAAGCGATGCAACAGTTCTCTGGCGGCCCCCGGATATGGCCTGTCGGGGGAGAAGTCACTGAAGGGGGAAGATGCTGGTGGCCATTAGGAGATTTGCAGATGACTCTGGGCAATGAGCAGAGACCGACTGCTGTGGAGCACTGACCGGAATAAGGAACCTCAGAGGGATTATAGGGCACCATGTTCACAGGCTTTCTATGCTGCTGCAGACGCTGGCAGAGAAGTGGTGACAATATCTCACTCTGAAACTTCAGCTAGCAACGCCTTCTATGTTTTCTCTCCACCCACAAAGCGCATTAGCACCAGGACCAGAGAGTTGAAGCTGCCGACTTGCAGAGGATCAGCTCAGCTGCAGGGGCTGGATTCTGCCCCCGAGAGCGAGCGTTGTGGTGCGTTACTTGTGCATGACCACAATCCTACACAGGGATGAGGCTGGGGGGATAAAAGACAAAATTTCCATGATGTTCGTGCTTTAGGAGTGGTCCACAGGATGCTGATGGCAGGCTCCTCCCACCCTGAGAAGCCAAACTTTCCTTTCCCCTAGAGACCGCTCCATCCACTTCTCTGTATCCATCTGGATCCCCGTCCAAATAACCCATCTGGTGTTTGAAAGCCTCTGTGAGCTTGTTCCAGCCTCCTGGGTGGATACGGGGTTTCCAACCTCCCCTTCTTCTTTGCCCTCATGTGGGACTGGCCTGCTCTCAATCCCATTTTGGTCTCAGGATATGTCTACACTACCCGCCAGATCGGCAGGCAGCGCTCTCCCATCGACTCCTGTGCTCCAGCACCGTGAGAGGCACAGGCGGAGTTGACGAGGGAGCGGCAGCAGTCAACACCACGGTAAGTCAATCTAAGTACGTAGCTGAAGTTGCGTAACTTAGAACGATTCCCCCCCAGTGTAGACCAGGCCTCAGCCTCGCAGGCGCAAGAGCAGACTCCCCTGCAGCTCTGCCTGTTTGGAAGAGCCTTGTGCTTCTTTCTTGCTGGCTCTGTGCCTCCTTTCTCTTGCCTATGCTGTAACCTCACTGTTCCTTTCCCTTTACTCTCTAATGATACATTATGTGGCATGGTGAAGTGACACTGCATAGCAGTCATCACTGGGGACTGAACTCAAAACCTCCAACAATAACAGCCTCTCCAGCTTGAGCAAAATAAGTCTTGAGCTGTGAACTAGATCAGACTTCTCTTCTGTGGATCAAGCATGGGCAAGGGTAGGGGATGTAGAACACCCACCGTGGAGACAGGCCCTTAATCACCTGCGTGAGGCTCACAGAATCAGGCACTCTTTCTGCCCTGAGGAACACACGATCTAAATAAAACAAGGGCGACTCAGAATTCCGGAGCATGAGGGCAGGGGGTGTGCGCACATGTGACTTTCTGGCAGAAGCCTTCAACTTCTGGGAACCAGCCATCCTCTAACAAACCACCATCCTTCTAGGTTTTCCTGGATGTTTAGTTCCTCTCCTTTATTTTGGCTTTAAAGAGGTTTTTTGTCTAGTAAATTACTGATTGTTTTCAAACACCTCCTTCCCTTGCTCTGCCCCAGCCGGCTGCTGAGGCCTTTGTATTCCCTCAAATTGTTTTGCAGGATTCACTAGATTCATTTGTCTTCTAAAATTACTCTGGACTCCTCCTCTGATGCTCTGCTCTACTACTGCTGAGGGAGGGGAGTTAAGGAGCTGTATGTACAGTATTGAGTGTGAAACTTTAAACCAGTGCAGTGAACTGGAAGTGGCATCAAGATAATCAGCAAGCTCTCCTCTACCTGCAGCACAGCAGGGACCTGGTTGAAGAGCTTACTTATCACTTTCAATTTACATCACTGCATGGCTGTCCTCAGAAACCAATCTCACGCTGGTCCATTTGAGCAGGGCCTCTCCTAAGCTGCAAGATTCTCACTCGTGTGGGCGGAGTGACCTGGGTTCAGTGCTGCTTTCACAGCCACTGGTTTAAGCTCATAAATTTTATATATGAGACGTTATAATATTCTTTTAGTCACTATCCCATTCCCTGCAACATCTTAGCCTCTTGACCACAGCTGCACATTGAACAGAATCTGCACTGAGCACTTTACAATGGCACCTAGGTCCTTTTTGAGTTGATGCAAGCAATTTAGAAGCCTGTAAGGGATACAAGTTTAAATTTTCCCCTCCAATGTGCAGATCTCTGCATTTCTCCACAGTGAATATCTTTTGAAATCTTCTTGCCCATTTACCTAGGTTCTTCGGGTTACTCAGGACCAGAAAGGACAAATAACTTGATCATCCAACTGTTGATACCTCACTGCTTCCCCCTTTCCAGATTAAGACTATCTTGGAGACTCAAATGTATTGGAGACCAGCTGGTAATTTAGCGTGCATGAGTGTGTGTTAAAGTTACTCCACTAAGACTCACTAAGATACCTATCCCCTAAGAGGCTACAGAAACTTTCTTCTCTGAATCCCTCTCTGGCCACTAGTGGTCAAAGGTTTGGGCTGCTAAACTCTGGATTCTATTCCCAAATCTTCTACTCACCAGGCAAGGGTGTTAATCTCTCTCTGCCTCTGTCCTATATAGCTCCCCAGGCTGAGGTTTCATTACTTAATGTTTGTGACCATGTTTTAGGAAGAAGTAACAAAACAAGGATATTTGCTAAAATACAGTGTAGTACAAGCAGCAGAAATAAGGTCTACTTTCCTTAATTTAAAAAGTGTTTTTTTCCTTGGAATAAAAATTACAGGCACGACAAACTAATTGTAAATTGTTTAAGCAGCACAGGTTTATATTCCAGCAAATTCTACTGATGAGTCAGTCAAAATTATTTATCATATGGGGAAATTCTGTACTAGACAATGTTAGACTTTAATTTCTCTTTTCTTACCAGATCTGCATAATTGTGTGTAATTACTAATCTAATTTTTCTCTTGTCTGAATGTTTATCAGAAAGTAACATTTGGGGGGGGGAGTTCTGCAAAAGAGCATAATGCAGAGCTGAGGATGTTTATTTCTTAGGATTTTGTCAAAGATGAAAAGGCCAAAGACCGTCTCGAAATGCAGTTAGAAGTAGTTGTAGATGTCACCGCTGCTGAGTCCCATTGCCAGTTTTTTGTGGTTGTACATTCCTATTTTCTATTGATTTTACTTACGTGTGCGTGCACAGACACACATTCTACAAAAAGAAAGGGGAAACTGACCATACAGAGCAAGAGCAAATATGGTTCAAGACAAAGTTCTGCCCAGTGCATAAAGTGAACAAATGGATAAAACATAACGTGGTTACCTTTAATCTTTTGTTGATGAAACACTTTGGTGTTTGTAACAATAGCAAATATTTTTAAGAAAGTAATTTTTAAGGAGTGTCCCCTTTAAAGGGCCATTGTCACTAACTTAAGTTCTGAACTTTGAGGTTTTTTCTAAATTACTTTACAGACCCTAAAACTGAACAGGAATTCTGGCCTTGATCTTTACTAAAACCAAACCTGCTTTTATTGGCATGAAAGTGAACCTTTCCACAAAGTGCTAAAGCCCAAATGCTGTTTAGAAAGAGGGAGGTGGCATATATAGACCACAAATTGGAGCAGCTTAGCCTAGTTTCACTGTCCTTGGTGGTACAGGACGGAAGAAAACTAGATGAATAGTGGACAGTAATTAGATCATCTTGACAGGAAAAAAGGGATAAAGGTGGCAGGCCTTTGCCAAACCCTTCCTAGAAGAGCTCACTGTCTAAAAAAGACCGATGAGGTGCTGGGGAAGAGGTTGTGGTATGTAAGCCAAGTGGTAAATTGTAACTTCCACACCCTGAGGAAAGTGTGGCACTTAAATGCATGGTCTCAGAAGCAAACCAAAAAACAAATGGTTAGAATCCAGGTCGCTTCCTGCAGCCTGCCTGACCCCACCCACACAGCAGGTTGGGTCAGGAGTGTAGCCTAGCCAGATTTTTTTATCTGAGCAGCGCTAAGCAGGGAATAAGAGGGGACTCTTATGCTCTTTCTTCCCTGTGTGCCTAAGTAAGGGTTGGGATAATCCAGCCTGGAGTGGTCAAGGGAATGATAGTCACACATGGTTTGTTTCCTAATCTGCTGATGGGAGTTGAACTCTAAAACAACCTACGTTCCTCATCCCCCTTGGCTTCAACCAGCCATCTCAAGATTCAGACGCAGGCCTTGCCTACACTAGCTATTCACAACCAGTGCAATGCTGCCAAGGGTAGCAATGGTGCAAGCTGTACAGGAGACAGGCTTCCAGAGCTCTTATTGCCATGTCTCTCTACCTTGTAGTCTCGGTCTACACTACAGCTTGAAATGGTGGAGCTGCTGGTAAACTATAGCTAGAGCTGAAGCTTGCTAGTGTTGGTGGGGGCCCAGTGTTCTCACATCCCTCCCTCAAGTCAATGCCTTCTCTCCATGTGTAAATAGATAGCATAAGTAACCCAAGCAAACAGTAGCTGACAACCAGAATCATCAGAATTCTTGCAGGTAACTGTGGATGTTTATCCATATAAATGTCTAATCTTCAAAAATCCTACCTAGCTTTAGGCTTTATTTTGTGGTGGTGATTTCTGCAGTAGTGTCTCATGACCTTGTCCATCTTCTAATGACTTAATCACCAAAAGAGACGGCAAGTTGGTCTCCTGCACAGAACTAGATTTTCTTTTAATCAGATACATCAAATGGTCACCAGGAGATGTATCTTTGAATGCTTGTTTTGCTACTTTCATGTGAGGTGAGGATGGGGCAGTCCCTTTTAGAATGACTGTTTATGCAAAACACTTCAGCAAGGCAGGGCTACTCAGATATCAAAGGCGAAGCTTGAAGGGGTAACCTGCTGGAATTTACATATAAAGTTACCAACCAATAGACAAACACAGGAAGGATGTGAAGATCCTTATGATCAAGGATAAGCATGAAAAACATTGGAGGGCCTTGGAATTAGGAGGGGGCCAGTAAGGAGAGAAGCAGGGAGATGAAAGGAACAGAAGAAAATTAACATAGAATATTTTAACTAACAGAAAAGTTTCTTGCACTGAAGACAAATGATGAAAGAGACCGTGAGGAATTATTAGGACAGAAGATAAGGAAACAGCAGAGATAGGAAATAATTATTTAGTATCTGTCTTTATAAATGAAAATGAAGGGCATTAACTTAAATGGGATTTAGATTTTCAGGAACAGAAGGGGATGAATTAGGAAGCATTCAGATAACGTAAGAAATTTTTATTAAAAGGTTGGAGGCTCTTGAAACTAACGAGGCTCCTAGACCAGACACATTCTTCTGAGGAGTGTTACAAGGCGTATTGAGGCTAAGCTTTGGAGAAGCTTTCATGGGTAATTGTACAAGACTGCTTGGTTAGACACTGGAAAGTGATGTATAGAGCATTCTAAGTGTGCACAGAATTTGGCAAAACGCTAAGGTCTTTGCCCCGGAGAGCTTGCAATTCAACTCCAAAGGAATACACAGCAGCAGTTAACATGTGTGACTGGGTGGGCATGGTGCCGCCAGCAAGGTCAAACTAGAAAGGTTTTGCAAAAGATTAGGGGTATAGGAAGCATTTAAAGGGTGGCGTCAGGAGCTCATGGAGCTGGGGAGGCTGTTGATAGGGTGAGGTGACAGAAGATTAATGCTGCTATTTGGAAAAATACATGTCTATAACTAGGGGGGAGGGATAGCTCAGTGGTTTGAGCATTGGCCTGCTAAACCCAGGGTTGTGAGTTCAATCCTTGAGGGGGCCACTTAGGGATCTGGGGCAAAAATCAGTACTTGGTCCTGCTAGTGAAGGCAGGGGGCTGGACTCGATGACCTTTCAAGGTCCCTTCCAGTTCTAGGAGATAGGATATCACCACTAATTTTTTAAAAGACATGTACTAGTGATAAGAGTGTATATGCATGGTTCCACTCCAATTAGCACCATCGCTCCTTCACTTACACCTGCAAACAGTGTCTCTAATGGCACAACATTTAATTTTTATTTTCAAAATAAATCTGATGGCTGTGTCATTCTGCAGAACAGACAGAACCGAGCCTAGAAATAGACAAGTGGTCCAGTATCTCTCAACCCTCTTGCTCAATCAGCCCCTCAGCCAATGCACTAGCACTGGGTGTAAAGCATATTTATGGAATTCATAAGCCCTGGAGCCTCCTGCATTTTCATGCACATACAAACATCTTGCGAAAACCTGTTCATTTAGGTTTAGTTTAATTTCAGAAACATTTTCATAAAATCACTCTCCCAATTTTGCATGCACAGATTTCTGCCTGTAGTTATTTGCAGGCACAAAACCCCATGAGCTTCAAGCACTGACTGTCTAATTTGCAGGCACAGATGCATAGGTTTGTGCATGCCAATAAAAGGTTGAATTGAGGTCCCTTTAGAAAACAGACCAAGTTTATCTGATGTGACCAGTGATGTTTGGCTGCTTCGATTTTTGGAGCTCCCAAACAGACGCTTTAATGGGCCTGATTTTCATAGAGCAAATGCTCAGCCCTTTCTAAGAATTAGGGCCCTTTAAGGTGTCTCAATTTAGGCAACCGAATTCACTAGCCACTTCTGAAAATCTTGGTCCATTGTTCCTATATTGAACGTTAAAACTCAGTGAAAACTTTACAGTGAGGTACTGAACATAGCAAGCTGTAGTAATTTCCTCTTAGACCAGTCTTGCAACACTCCTATAAATAACATTTTAGTTTTCTAATTCTCCTATGTACCCAAACCCTACGCAGACACTATACTTACTGGTGATATCGCAGTGGTACTACACCATTTCAGGAGACGACTCCTAGCATTTCCGTCAGGCTTCTATTTTTGTAAGGTTCTACCAATGATCCCTAAACTCAGTCTATCTGAGAGAAGCTCGGGGCTGGGGTTGTTCTTGGACTGGCTTTAAGCTTTTCTGTTGACCGAATCAGATAATCAACTAATACCTTGAGTCTACAAGAGTTCGGGGCTTCTTGAGTGAGACATAAGAAGGCCATCCGGCCAGGCCTCTAAGAGCCTTAGTCAGCTTATTGGCTGTTTGAGCGAGTTTGCCCCATTGTAATTACACCAAGCCTGTGCCTGTGAAGAGAGCTGTGATATAGCCGTGTAATCCTCCAGTTAAAATCCTGTGCGGGGAAAGCTTGAAACGTTCCATGTTTGCTTCCTAAAGGTGGCAGGATCAACCTCCTGAGTGGGCGAGTTGCTTATTTATAACTTTCTTGCTGCAGTTCAATTTGTTGAATTTTCTGGAGCAGCCCTGTGCTTGCAAGTAATGCTATATAAATTACTAGCAGTAGAGTCTGTAGCCCATCAAATAGCTACGATGGATAGAGAATGGCCTAGCTACACTCTAGCCGTGGGTTAGTGGTGGTGGTTGCTGCCGTGGGTGATGTAGTAAGAATGGTAATGAGGGACTCCTTAGGGAGCGTGTAAAGGTCAACTGGGTTTATTTTATTTTATTTTAATTCTGTCCCCCTTTTGCCACAGCTGCTATCTTAGCCTCACTTGGTGCTAAATAAACCTGCCATTCAATGACTGTTTTGACAGTGAATGAATGAGTTTGAGTTAAGCAGTGCTTTCTTTACACGCTGTGCATAATCCCATTGAAGCCAATGGGATGAGACTTGGTGCATAAAGTTAAGCATGTGCTGAAGTCTTTGCAGGAATGGAGCCTTGGTTACTGTGGTGATAGAAAAGGTAGATGAGAAGAGGTGAAGTTTGCTTCAGCCAGTGACCCTCCCTTCTTGCACAGTCTGCTCACTGCACTCCCGCTGAGAAGAGAGGTGGCCTGGGCTGAGTTCAAGAAAGGATAAATCAGAGAAGAAACGGAGGATCCTGGGTTGAAGTGAACTTGCCCTAATGGGAACATCCCAAGACCTTCATGATGTTCATGCAGGGAAGATTTCTCCTGCCTTTCCCCTGCAGAAATGAATGACACTCAAATACAGTGGGTTATATGTTAACATTAGCCTCTCAGAAATTTTTCCAATTGGATTAGATCTTTTTGAAAAAAATTTCCACTCTGTTCAAATACAAAAATTGCAGCTGAATAAAAAGCGAGACACAACAGGAGTCCTTACAGATGGCTAATTCCATATATACAGTTAATTACTTCATGTCAACTGTCAATTAGCAAGGGCCTGGTTTTGAAGTCCAGTGAGTCTTGTAAATTACCACAATAATTTTAGGATTTGGTCCTTGGTGAGAATTGATTGTACATTTCACTTTAAGGGGGAATGGAACTAAATTACAGTAAGAGAACGGTGACAATACAAATTAAAGGGGTTTTTGAGGCTGCATTTTCAAATCACTGCCCACTATTTGTGTGAAGACAGGGGCATATGTACCTAAATGCAGAAGCTGGCAGGATGTTGGGTAGGAGTGATACTTCCTTACTAGATGCAGAATATCCAAGTTTGCCTGTACAAATGGTTCTGAGCCACTCAAATTAGGGGAACGCTGAGGGAATAAGCAGAGCTGCTCTGTTACTCTAGTGCAATTTTCAGAGAATTGAACAGCGCATGTCCCAACTGGGTAACACAAGACAAATAACATTGACTTAGCTAGACATCTTGGGAAAGCACCAATGACAGCAGGAACACCTCTAATCATTCTGGCTAGTTGCTAAAATGCTTCTAGGAGTTTATATTACAAAAAGGACCCTTACAAGATCAGAAGGCAATATCCCAGGGGGGCCACATTGCTACTTATAATAGTACTTAAAGTGATTCCTCTTTGGTCCCCGCAGAGGAACTAGTTTCCGATCAGACTGAGTTTCAGTGAAAGGATTTTGAAAGTTGAATACTCAGGAGACTAGTTACCTGTAATGGTTTTTGTTTTTTAAAAAAGCTACATCTTCCTTATTGATCACAAGCATAACACAAACGTAGACATGTTTGTTTTTTGGAGAACTGCTGTATTTCTTCTGACATGCAGCTGTAATAGAAGCCATGTTTGGTCTTAATGAGACCATATTCTAGAAGCTATAGATGGAACCTGCTGAGGGAGTTTTTTCAAACTTCTGATAATAAATCAAGTCCCAACATGGTCATTTCATGCCATACAACTTAAAAGGTACAATTGAAAATGCCATCCTTTAGGTGCATTGGGCAGTATTCTGGTGTGTAAGATGGGTTCCTATAAGACAATCCTCCAAAATAAACTGTTAAGGAATAGTCCTTTGACAATACAAGCTGAACGTACGTTTTAAAATAGTATGTGAAAAGTATATTCATTCAATACACACACACACACACACACCATAGCAAGTAATATAATTGCACATTGGGGAATGAGAACTTGCGTAGAAAATTACAGGCGTGTAAGAAAACATGCTGCCACACCACCACTACATGTTGATATCTCAGCATTGCAGGGAAATGTAAATGCTCAAGTGATGTATATTTGCAGCCTAGCTGGGCATAAAAATCTGCTTGTGCAAACAAGCAGCTCTTCAACTCACTTAGCATCTATTATAGTGTTTAGCAATACTGTAGTTTTTCCCAGTGCACAGAGATGCACTTGAGTTATAATTGCTACCCATCTGGAAGACTTGCTATGGACTACACCTGTACTCCAATATAACGCTGTCCTCAGGAGCCAAAAAACTTACTGTGTTATAGGTGAAACCGTGTTATATCGAACTGGCTTTGATCCACTGGAGGGCGCAGCCACACACACACACACACACACCCCCCCGGAGCGCAGCTTTACCACGTTACATCTGAATTCGTGTTATATTGGGTCGTGTTATATCGGGGTAGAGGTGTATTTTGAAAGCCTAGTCCAAAATGACATGCAGGCCAAGTTCAAACTTAAATAATTAAGTAAGGATACTCGATTCCTTACTCATGTATGCATGTGAGCAGAGGGGCACATCTAAATGTGGAACTGGATTTCCTATTTGGAAACTAAAATCATTATTTTTTAATATTGAAAACAGACCAATGTTGCTTTCTTTGAACTTTTCAAGTGTTCTGCACTGTGTGCATTGTTTTGCTGGTCATAAGTGAAGCACCACATATCTCACTCAAGTCCAATGTTCAGAATGGAAAATCCTTTTGTTGTCTGTACGGGATGGGAATAAGGTGCTTGTTTTCTTGTTTCGAGTCCATCCCCTGCAACTCAAAAATGTAGATGAACATCTAACAAAGCATACTTTCTGATTCTCTAAACCGTCCAGGTCTTAACAGACTCTTACTTCAGTTGAGATCATCTGAAAAGTTTAATATTTCAAACAAGAGAGCCAATAAAACTTGGCATTATTAATATGATGTCAAGGGTTTTTGCAGTTGCTTAGGGAAAAACAATGTGTCCCATTAAACATAGCTCCTTGCGTTGTGAAATATGAAGTGACTTTTCAATGACTACCAGCTGGAGCTATTAGTTTTTCTTCATAACTATTGATGCTGAGAGGAGAGGTTGGTGGAGAACATTTTATGAAGATGTGAGCTGAGCCTGTGCAATCAGAAAGGCTTTTAGGTTTCATAGGGATCCCACTTGAACTGCGGCTGCATATCAAAATATGAATTATTAAAGGCTTTAAATACGTTCTGCAAGATGTGCATCCTCTCCCTCTTAATGTGCTTGTTCCATCAGGGCCTCTGCATTCTCCACTGGGAATTCTACACTAGACTTCAATCAACTGAGCCAAGTTCTCCATCTCCTCCCACTTACTATCAGGAGCAGCAAAGGCAGAGGAGGGAGGAATAGTCTTTGATATGGGTTTTTGTGGTTAATTCATAGCGGGTGCATGCTAGTTTGAGTGTTGATGGCAGCTGTTATCAGGCAATGTTACATTCTGATGGGAGTATTTTACTCAAAGCTGGTTTTCCTCTGGATATCTCAGCTGCTTCTTCCTTGCTTGTCCAAGAGCCAGAGAAGAGAAACCACAGGCAGCTTGGTACAGGGAATATAAAGTTTCGGAGATCTTTTCCTTACTCCGCCTTTGAATTTTTCTGTGACCAAATTGCTTCATCTTTGTCCAGGCTATGCTTGGAAAGTGTCTTTAGAATGTGTTAGGTAACATGTGCTAACTAACGCATTGTAAAAGACAAGGGCAGATGTTAAAGTGTACACAGCTTGGTCTACACTAGACATTTACAATGTGTGTGTTAGCACATTGTCTTTAGAACGCATTAGGTAACACACTTTAAATCCTAGTCCATTCAAAGACCGGCCCTCTCTCATTTTCCCACCTGAACGATAAGCCACACTTCGCTATCTCACAGGTGAGCTGTGAATATGAATTTCACATTGATGCACCTTTGTCAACACAAAGTGTTGAAGGTAAAGTATCACTTTATGGGGGAGTTGGGGCAGTGATGGCCTCTGTAAAAGACTTTTCCTTCTTAAATATGCATTGATCTTCTGTGCTAGGAACAAAGACCATTGACAATGGACCCCTCAGATTCCCAGGACTACTGATCAATACCAGCATGTTGTTCCCTCTGGGTTCTGACTAGTCTTTAATTCTTAATCCCGTTTTAAACCCATTTACTAATGTGATTGTAAGCTCTAGTGGAGCAGCTACACAAACTCTCCTCTTCTCTCTCCCCCCCCCTCCCCCCCAGGACATATGTTTGAGCTGGTCTGTGCTAGAATCAAGAATCATGCTAGTTAACACATGTTTCAAATTACTTTAAAGTCCAGTACAGATGCCCCATATGCAGGATTTGTGGGCACTTGGAAAGGCTGCAGTTTTTAGTAGTAGTTCAGTATAAGTCACTATGGAGTGACTCTCATGGGACTATGCAGCTTGTCCTTCTGCCAATCATGTCCCTGTTGGTCTGCAGCCAATTTAAGCCCCTTCCGGTCAGCAGTTGGGAAGTGACCTGTCTTTGCTCAGGCTGTTTTCACTTCCTAGGCTAACCATTGTCCCGTCACCTCCCCCACTGCCATCTGCACATGTTCAGTGTGTTCATGTGGCAAGCGATGGAATGCTTTCTAAAGCAGGAGGTGACAAAAGGCTTTTAGGGGTCAAGGCTGCCACAGACACTGCATTCGATAACCTAATAGCAAGGCTGCCTTCTGACAGGTGAATGGTTTGGGCTTTTGTAGGCCTCTTGTAAATGGCATGCTCCTCCCCCCACAGCTGGCTTTGGGACAGGTGCGTTTCCTTGCAATGCAGAACTGACCCACTCAGCTGTGCCTCACAGGCCCTCATTACAGAGCAGTTGGCCTTTGATTACAGGTTTGCTCTTATCAGTGTCTTGTTGGGATCAGAAATGCTGGCTTGCAATCCAGGGGTCTGTTTCGACCATAGCATCTTGCCAATGTACACACAATACATTTAAAAAAAAAAACTGGTCCCATTGACTAATAAAACTCTCTGCTTTGAATTTGTTTGGCTAATGTGAAGCAGCAGCCTTTGCAAACTCCATGCAGACAGTCAGCGAGCTCTGTGCTGTGAATTGTATGGAAAGTGCAGTTCTAACAGACAACCCCAAGCACTGAGGCACTGCCTTCCCCTCCAGACTGAGCTGAGTCCTGTCACTAAACACAGCCTGGTTTCTTTCATACCATACAGGGAGGAGGGAAACTTCTACGGTCTCTCTTCCTGCTGCACAACCTTCCTTCACCTTCTTTCTTTTAATGTCTTAATCAAGTAGCTGATAAGAGAACTGATCCATGAAAAGGACAGGTATCTTGACAAGACACACACAGACTTGCAGTCACGCTCTTCCCCACAGATCTCCACAGATCAACATTTCCCACAAGAGAGGGAGAGACCAAAAAAAGACAGATTTTGTACCCTTAAGCCTCCACCAGCACAGTTCAAAAGACCAATCTTTACAGAAAATAAATTTAAAGGAGAATTTTTGATGTATATTATGGTCTCTTGTGGTCGACAACGGTGCTGCTGGCAGTACGCGGAGTTATGCAAAGCCAGAGTGGGATTACTTAAGTGTCTGTAGTTCTTTGATTCACTAGTGTGTATTTTATTTTTTTATGACACAATCACAGACCTTCACTGATAATATCTTGCTATTATTGTTCGATAGATGAAATTCCCCTCTTTCCTGCAGTATGTTACTTTTTTTTAAGGGCATGTCTCTTATTTTTAAGGCCCCATTATCTGCATATAAAATAATAATTGTAAGAGATTCTCCATGCACATGGGTGTAATTGGTGTGATGCCAAGACATGCAGCTCCATAAGCAGTGATTCATGAATCTGAAAGCATAGAAAATGAAGTTTCTCTTGGTAATATTAAGGCAGTGCAGTCTAGTGAACAGGATGCTGGACCTGAGTTTTATCCCTGCCTCTGCTATTGACCTGTTGTGTGATCTCAAGCAGACCTCTGTCCCTTTCCCTCCCACCGCTTCCCCTGTTTAGTTAGTTTGTACACTCTTCATGGCAGGAGCTGTCTATCCCTCCGTTTGTACAATGCCTTGCACGGTGTGGATCTGATCTCTTGAGTCCTCTTCAGTGCTACTGTAATACAAATAATTCTGATCTTTTATACCTATAGCACTCTTCCTCCATACACCTCAACGGCTTGTACCCATTTCACAGAGAGGGTAAGTGGTTCACTGAAAGGGGGAAGGACTTGTTCAAAGTCACACAGCAGGTTGGTGGCAGAGTATAGGTCTCTACTTTATTTTTTGACACAATCACAGACCTAAATTGAGAACACCTCAATTACCTTTTATTATTGTCTTTCTCTCACCTCATTAAGACTTCGATTTCCTCTTTGACCCACTCCATCCATGGCCAGGCACAGCTCCAGCCGTCCTGTTCAGGGGCTCTCTGGCTTTTGCCTAAAAGCATGCCAAAGGTTTGTACATCTCTCATATCTCGCATGGTGAGTTGCTTCATGGTGAAATCTGGCACATTTTGTGAAACAAACCAGGAAAAGCCTATTAGGCATGAAGGGGAGCTTCAAGTTTCAGGTTTTTAACTTGGCTTCAGTTTGAAAAATAAGCCAGTCCATGAATTGTGCAGAAAAATACCTAGTGTGAAAGTGCTTAAGGCAGTCCTAGCCTGAGCTCTAGTTAGTTCTCATGTCATTAATTTCTTTCAAAGGATTAAAAAGCCCCACCCCGCAATCTACTTAAACTCTAGGGCCTAGATTCTCATATAGCTGGAGGTCCCTTTTGCTACACCACTCTAGCAATGTAAAAGGGCCCAGGGTGTTGGAAAAGAGGTCTTCATATAAATGAGCATCGCTCTAGGGTGCTTAGCCATTATTAAAATGAGGTTGAAAACTGTATCCGCTGAAGGATCCTCTCAACCCATCACCAATAAAAGCAAAAGCTGCCCCCTTAGGAAAGACCTGGGGAAATAGATAGGCCTTGCAGCGTGGCCTGAAGGTTGACAAATCTAGGCTCTGTCAAGCCACTGCTCATAAGCTGTCACTTGCTCTGCTCTCTCCTGTGCATGAGGAAGGGGGAAAATATTAATTGCAACTCTGGAGTGTGTGTTTGCTCCTCCCTGTCACTCTGCCATCGGCCTGGCTGTGATCGGGAATGCACAGAGCATGCTGAATGGGTGCACTGGCAATCCATAAGCTGCTCAGGACTTATCGGAGTGCCAATGCATGTGAGCTGACAGACGAGATCCCTGGAGATGGGCAAACCGCTCCTGACGATGAGAACTTGGTCTCGTTACCAAAAAGAGGGAGTGAGTTGAATCGTCAGTGACAGCTTGGCTCATTTTAACTCCAACTTCTTGGCTCTTCCACATCCCAATCTCACTTTCCTGTTAAGCTTAGATGTGAGGTTTGGGTTGGTTTCCCAGAGGTGGGGTCTGGTATCACTGTGCTTGTTAGGGGGAGCCAAGATCTTCTGAATTGCAATCCTGGTTCTGACGCTACTGACGTCTGAACTTGGGCAAGTCACCTAACTGTCCTGCCTCATGCCCCGTCCCCACCCTTCTGTAAGTGGGGAAAATAGTTCTTTACTGCATCACTGGGCATGCTGGAGTCAGTGGTTGTACAGTGCTTTGCAGATGAAGTCGTGGCCCGGGGCCCCACTGTTCTAGGTGCTGTACAAACAAGGGATAAAAAGCCCTTGCATCAAAGAGCTTAGATTGTAAGAATTATTACATCTGAATATTGATTGTATCCAACTTCCTGCTGGAGTCAGAACTGGACTATTTGATGCTTCAGAGCCATTAGTCAGGCAGGTATTAAAATCCCATACTTGCATGCCCCTGTAAGTGCTGTAAAAAATCCCCTCAGATTGCCTGTTTGCAAGGCTGCAGTGGGGAGCATGTCCGTGCCGCTGCCATCAGCATCTGCACTGCTGCGCATACGCTTGTATGAGTCTTCAAAACGAGCTGCCCACCTGTGGGCAAATAAGGGTAACGGTTGCAGTGGCTCAGTAAGGCTCTAGGATTCTGATTACTCCAATGGACTGGCTGGCTTAGACTAGTTACCAGATGTGTCCGAAAATAAGGGAGAACATTGTTATGGTCAGAAGTCACTCTTCAAAATTCTCTCTTCAGGTTCCATGTTTATCCTCAGCGAGTAGAGGAAACGTGTTCCATTTACGTGTGTGCGCATGCACACATGTTGAGGGGGTGTCTAGAAGCTTCAATCAAGGATCAGCTCCTCACTGTGCTAAGCTTTGCACAAACACACAAACGAAAGCCGGTCCCTGCCCAAAACAGCTTACAATCTTAGTAACGAGCCCATATAAAACTCATTGCAAACCCTGTGAACTCAGACCTAGGCTCTGCCGCCAACCTTCTGTGTGACCTTGAACAAGTCCTGGGATCTGAAAATCAAGCAGGGTTCTTACACTGATGTGTACCTTAAATGCTGCTAACTTCATCTGCGTCGTCAAGAAGAACTGTTCTGGAATCCGAATGGAGCCAGTAGTCTTGTGGATTATGTACAAGGTGTAATAAGACACCAGCTCCCTCTTTCGCAGCTATATTGCCTTTGCAAAGCTGACAGCAGCAATAGCTTGTTCTTGTCAGTTGGCTAAGCAGATACGATTCAGGACATATGCAGAGCAGAGATGAACTGTACCAAGGTGTCTTATTTCCCCACTTTTTGCCCAACAAAATTCCTCTAAACAAAGTGTAGGTTTTTTCATTTTTGTTTTTAAAAAAGCCAATTCATGAGACAGAAGCTCACCAAGAATGACTTAAGGTGGCATTAAAAGAAAATTTCTTCTGTAACAGGGCAGCAATCTTACACAAGGAACTGGTTTCGTGGTGGGCCTCTGTTTTGTTTGTGGTGATTCTCAAATCCTCAGTGTCGTTTAGTTGCAGCAAATGGCTCTGTGAAAATGACACCTTGATGTATCCGTTCCATCTGTGATTTTTATGACTGGCCTCCCAGCTCCTTAATCACTGTGAGTGATACCCAGACAGTCACAGTGCTGAAGGAACAACTTGACTCTTGGAAGTCTAGCTGGCTTGACATCTGCTTCGGAATCTGTCATCCAAGAGAGACTCTGAACTCTCCATTAAGTATGCTTAAAGCACCCATCACCATAACGTTCAGCTGCTGCTTTTGAACAGGATGCTGTTGATAAACATGATGGATCACAATCTGGTTAATACGAATGGAGTGCACTAGTCAGACTAACTGCACTGGAGGTTAGCAGCCAGAGGGGAGAAAACATAACCTGCTGGGGATGGAGGTTGGGTAGGGGGTTTGCCCACGATGGAGACAGTTGTGGGATCGGAATCCGAGGGTAAGGGGTGCTCAGCTCTTTGATTATCAAATAACTTATTCATTATTTTCTAATACTTTACCTCTTTACAGAAAGGAGCATAAGCAGCAAAGTTAAGACCCAGAGCCGGGTGTGTTTGGATCTGAACAGCATGAGCTCAGGTCCACGTTACCAAAAGTGTCCAGAGCCCGTTTTCAAATGCTCCCAACCCACAACAGGGGTCAGATTTTCAAAAGTGCTCAGTTCCCCTGGTGACATTTTGACACCTATGGACAGTTTTGTTTTTTTTTTTTTCAAGACCGTCCCAGTAGTTTGGGTGTGGAACGGAATCTAGTCACTTAATTTGTGCAAATGAGAGCAGAGCTCTTTTTTTTTTTTTTTTTTAATCTGGCTCCAGTTGAGACCTGAGTTCTCTGCAAACTCAGGCTTCAAGGACTGAGTCCTGTAGCTGGCAGCTGTAGATCCAGTGTGAATCAGGCACTACAGAAACCGCATGGAAACTATTCTTATTTTAAGCTCAGACTGTCTTTTAAAGTCTGATTCAGCTATTGCAGCGAAAGTTCATGGTTGGTTCTTATATCCTCAAAGCAATTATCCCATCCTTAATGGAGACTTGGGGTCTATTAGCCTTGGATGGTTTTACGGTACAGTTGAGGCTTACTAGAATTCAGACTTTTAATGTGACCCTGTATAAAGTAACTGATATTTACATGAGGGACGGCTGGTTAATTTGGAAATCAAGCCTGGTTTTGTCTTTTTAAAAGGTGACCATGACCTCTGCAGTGGGTGGTTGAAGACACTTTGTTCAACTCTTCTAAAAATGTGGTATCTTCCATTACCGTATGTTTTTGCTGGGAGCCATAACAAAGCGATACCATCAATGTGTCTAACATTCAGGATGGGTCTTTGTTGGCAGGGGAAAATCTGTTCTTGAAGCCTTCTACCTGTATTAATATAGTAGAAATAAGAACAGCAGAAGGATGGGTGTAGTGCCCTAACCACTAGCCTGGGACTTGCAAGGACCCAGGTTAAATCCCCTGCGGGATTACAGACTTCCCATGTGCCCTTGGGAATAGTCCATTGGTCTCTCTGGGTAGGTCTACCCTGCAGCTGGGAGTGAGCCTCCCAACCCGGGTCCACAGACTGACGCTAGTGCGCTAAATAGGTGTGCAGGTATGATCAGGCTAGATCTGGGACTCGGAAGCATAGGCTTGAGAGCCCCAACTCCAGCCCAAGCCTCAACACAAGTCCTGTTAGCACCTGTCTTGGACCCTGGCTGGGAGGTTCGCTTGCAGATGCAGTTAGATGGACCCTCTATGCCTTA
The DNA here is from genome assembly GCF_002925995.2 of Terrapene triunguis. Taxonomy (NCBI): domain Eukaryota; kingdom Metazoa; phylum Chordata; order Testudines; family Emydidae; genus Terrapene; species Terrapene triunguis. The sequence goes on along the minus strand of NW_020664725.1, from coordinate 15,973,605 downwards.
GTCCCCCATTGGTACAACGGTGACAATAGTACTGCCCTACCTCACGTGAGTGAGTGCATTGCACTTTTAATGGTTTGACCCTCAAGGACTATGGAATAAGCCATCTATATCCAATGGATGGAGGATGTATAGGTGGGTGGGTGGCTGTCTGACAGGTGGGTAGAGTGTTGTCATGCAGGCTTCCTAGTTGTTCATGCTTCTCCCCTTAAAAGTGGAGGCATTCACATGGCTGGTATAGACAGTTGGCAACTTCCCTTGATATATTGGCCAGGGAAGGAAATCACCCACCATTAATTACGCATAAATCTAGAAGCCAAGAGCCTAATCCAAAGCCTATTGGAGTCAATAGGAGTCTATTTATTGGTTTCTAAGTGTTTTGGATCTGGTCCCAAGTTCTAATTCAGATGGGGAGAGTGTTTATGGTGGGGCAGCTTTATGACTTCTTTCAATGATATCTTTCCCTCCATATATAATAATTCTGAAGTGGCTAAATGACTAGTTGATCCTTGGCGCCTTTCATCCAATAATCTGCGCTATTTGCAAACATGAAGGGCTGAGCACTTGCAGTTTCCCTTGATGTTAACTGTGGCTGTGAGGACTCAGCTCTTTGTAAATCAAGCTGCTTAAGTAGGTGCCTAAATATGAATGTAGGGACGTAACTTGAGAAGTTTTGAAAATCTTTGTCAGAAATGATTACTCCCTTTGAAAATCCTCACTGGTAAGGTGTATATTTTCAATGTATCAGAGGGGTAGCCGTGTTAGTCTGGATCTGTAAAAAGCAACAGAGTCCTGTGGCACCTTATAGACTAACAGACGAATTGGAGCATACGCTTTCATGGGTGAATACCCACTTTGTCAGATGCAGCACCCACGAAAGCTTATGCTCCAATACGTCTGTTAGTCTATAAGGTGCCACAGGACTCTGTCATTTTCAATATACTGTACATATACAATCCTAGTTTTCTTATATATAACAACTGTGTGTATATATAATCTAAATATAAATATTAACTGATGAATAAAGCATGCCATTGACCTATAATTACTTTGTAAATGATTCTGTCCATAATAAATATCTCTTGCAATTAATAGTCAATTGAAATTTAATTAATGAAGCGATAACATCAGTGGAACAGAACACTGTCACAGGATAATGGTCTCCTGCAGCCACTAGACTGTAGCTGTCCCACTAAATCAAAATTAAGTGCAGTATTATGTATTTGGAACACTCAGAATATAAAGTGTCACCATACTCCGTGTCTTGCAGCTGGCCCCATGCCCAACTTGTTAGCAAGGTGCTTTGAGGACACTGGTTTTCTGTAAAGAAAGTACAGAGCAGCTCTGGTAAAATGGGGGTGTGATTGCAGATGGAGATGAAGAGTGCAGAGCAGTCATGCTTGGATGAACTTCCCTCAGACTATCCTCTCTGAAACCTGGTACAAATACAGCTGTCATGGCATGCAGGCAATGGGATGCTGTTAGGATATCTGTAGCAGAAGTCCATGTGAGGTTGAATAGACAGCGTGTGTCCCGTCCCTCCCTCCATCCCCTCTCCTCCTCCTCCTCTCCCAACCTGCTCTTTGGCTTGGGCAGTAGAATAGGATGGAATGACGGACACAAGTTTCTCCTAGAAGATTTAAGTCAAATTGATGTGCTTTTGAGAAACGAATGTTGCATTTTTTTTTCCAGCGGGGCCTTCCAGGAAGTTAGTGGGTTAACTGTGCTGTCTGTGTAATACTTGGTTTCATTCTATGCTCTGTCCTTTTCTTAGAATGCAGGATGTTGCATTAAAGGTGACTTGGGACACACAAATGCCAGCTTCCTTTAGTTTTTAAAAGTCCTGTTTTTTCTGTCTTGTCAGGTCTATTTAAGTATTTAATGAGGTGAGATAGCACCAATAAATTTAACACAGCACAATAACTCTGGTGATATGGGCCACAGACTAATAAACTTTCATCCTTGGGACAGGAAAGTGATCCAGCCTATATTAGATTGTAACTGATTTGATTGCTTTGCTCAGATATTAAAAAGGCTGAACAAGGACTTTTCAGGCACAGCCACAAATCTGTGTCCTGAGCAGGAAAGATTGGAGTAGGTTTGCAAAACGAAAGGTGGTTTGTTTCTTAATTGACAATTGAGGTGTGGAAGATGGGTTCCAAATTTCTTTTGCTTAATCTTACAGGGGTAGCCCAGCTTTCAGAGTTCGATATCCATGATTCACATGCCCCTTGTGAGTATAATGGGGTAGGAGGAGCCAAAAGACTCTCTGAAAGGCTTTAGAATTACTTGCGTGCTAGATGTACACTTCGGACATTCACTAACTGCACAAACACTGCATCGCATGTGTAGCTGACTTCCAACTCCAAATGCCTGGGGGTCTCTACTTGGTGAACTAAAGGAGCAGAACTCTCCTGCTGAGCTCATCCAGGAATAACAACTGTTGCACAGAGATGAGATAATTGAGGCTAGGGTTTTCAAAGAAGCCTAAGAGTGTGAGGCACCAACTTGCATTGAAATTTGGAACCCTAACTCCATTAAACTCTTGAAAAATCTCACCCTTAACGAATAATTTGACAAATTTTCCTTCTTCCCATTTGACATGTCTGCAAGCAGCTTGCAATTTTCTCAGAACTGTTACCTGGAATCGTATGAGCTGTCTTTCACGAACCTTGTTCACCGAATGTCCTGCTGTGCTTCATCTTTAGGGTCCTACCAAATTCACAGTCCATTTTTTGTCAATTTCATGGCCATAGGATTTTAAAAATTGTAAATGTCATGATTTCAGCTATTTAAATCTGAAATGTCAGTTGTAATTGTAGGGGTCCTGACCCAAAAAGGAGTTGTGGGGGGGGTCACAAGGTTATTGTGGGGGGGGGGGGTTGCGTTACGCCTACCCTTATTTCTGCACTGCTGCTAGTGGCAGTGGTGTTGCCTTCAGAACTGAGCCCTACTCATCTTGCAAGCTGACATAATTGGTCATGAAGGTTCCATTGTCTGTCCCACAGTTGGATGAGAAAACCATGTTTCTCTCATGAATGCTCCCAAGTGAATTTTAACTTTTTACAAGCTTAAAATTCACTTTCAGTGTAACTCCATGGCATGCATATTCATGGCTGAAGGAAATCATATCTAAATTTGAAGGAAGGGTTGTGCAAGTCCGTTTGCAGTACGTCATCTACTAATCACTTTTATAGCCTCCAGTCCATCCAGGGGAGGTGTAGTAATGGCAGAATTACCCTTTCATGGGATTATACACCACAGTAATCACAAGATCACGAGGGTCGATGACTCTTGCCACTCCTGAAGGAGAGGCGGAGAGAACTGTACCCACTTATGCTTCTTGCAGAAGGCTATCAGCTAGCTTTATCTAACCAAGACTGTGGGTGACATTTACTCTGATCTCTTATAAATCCATCTTGGGCTCTTCTCTATCTATAGATTTCCAAAGCCCACCAGTGCTAAAATTCACCATGTTTTGTAGATGCTTTAGCCAGACACAAATATAATATCCCCAGTTGGGGAAGAGAAAACCACACACAAATAATCTACCATTATGGAAAGCAGTGGATGATTCATAGGTCCAGGGTCCCTGCTTCCTAGAGTCCAGATCTCCATCATAAGCCCAGGACTCTCAGCACACTTTTTTTGTTTTATCTGTTTTTGCTCTGTTAGCTGTGCTAAGGGACATAGTGAGGGTAGCTTATTACAGCTTTCTATTTAGCTCTGTTGCAGTATAGTAGAAATAATGCAATCATGTCTTACTACATATGGTCTCTGAGGCTGACAAGCAGAACAACCTTTTGCTTTGTTTTACGGTGTTGAATGCCGTGGGGAAGAACACCAGAAATTCCCATCAAGACCCCTACATACTCTTGTGTACCCCTCTGACCCCCAAAAAGGACCTAGGCATTGTTGTGGCTTCTTTGTTATGAGGATGGTATGACTAGGGAGAAAAAGAGATGCTTGGAAAACAATTATTCATGACCTAATTTTTTGTATGTGTGGGTGTGTATATGTGAACCAGTTACATAGGCCTGCGTGTTTAGATCTCAATACAGGAGTAACTGAATGAAATTCTATGGCCTGTTAGATCATCTCGTCTGACCTTCTGTATAATGCTTCCTTCTGACCCCTTGATCTATGAATGAGTGTGTTGACATGTGTAATAAAAATGAGGTATGGGTATTCTAGCTCGATGGTTCAAAAACCCTATTGAAGGCTGTAGGTTTGGGCTATTACCGTAGAATGTTGTGCGTTGTCATGGGCCTTTTTGGTCTATGAATGAATGGTTCCGTCTAGACATGGATGTTCATAATTGCTGTTCCAAGCTTTTTTAAAGTTTTAATTGAACTCCGAATGTGTGGGACACTGCTCTGTACTGACCCCATTACTGCTAGCAGAGATTCTCCTTTTATCTTAAAGGGCAGTGGCCAGCACTTTTGGAGTGGGAGGGTCTGAGTGCTGTCTCCTCACAGCTGATGTGAAGTTCTGAATGGCCACTGATGACCATTAAGTCGTAGGCTTGGATTTGTTTAGTATTCAACTAATTATGCCAATGTAATGTAAGGCTCAAGGGTATTGAAACACAGGTCATAAGAGAAAGGAGGGCCACTGTTTGTCCTCTCTGAATCAAGCAAGCCGTATAAATTATACACAGCACTGCTTGCAAAATCCATCCAGAGCAGTCATGTATGCATCCATTCAATTGGTGTTGAGGTTTATTATTAGAACAAGCTACTCGGAATACATCTAAGGGATACTTTGTGCTGAGCAGCAAATTTTAGCATTAGCTAAGACCTAGCTATTCCTTGAAAGTGTGTTTGGGGGGGAGGCACCAGAGTCAAATACACAACTTCCTAAACTCTGTGTTGGCTTGGCTACAGGTCATGAATTCTAATAAATTTATCCAGCCCTGAAACCTGGGGTTTCTTGAAACAAACCTAAAGGATCAAGAAAACATTCCAGAATGTCCATGTGCTTCTGTGCACAGAACTGCAGAAACAAATGTTTCCAATGATTAGGGGGCATTTGCGTGCACGGTTTTCACCCAATGCTGTAGGGTCTGGATTTCCTCACTGATGTGGTAAGGTCTGTTGGAACAACATCTACGTTGCTGTAGAAAGAAAATCCAGCTTTACTTGGTCTTTCGTGTGTGTGTGTGTGTGTGTGTGTGTGTGTGTGTGTGTGTGTGTGTGTGTGTACAACTGTTTCATAGAATTAAAAATAGAACAAAATCAAGAAGTGGAGGTAAAGTTGAAGAGCAGAGATATGAGAGGTGTCTGCAGAGGAGACACAGCTTTTCAGGGCCTGGTCCAAGACTGCGGAACAAATTCCCACAAGAACGAAGGACCATCTCTCATCTCACCACCTCCACTTCATGTGTAAGGTGCACTTTTCCAGCCTGCCGTCTCAGACCTAGAAAAGCAGCATGGATATCTGGGTTTGAGGTAAACTATTAAAACAAAACTCTTCACCTACAGGCCTCCCCTGTTTTATTTGTGTTAGGGAGAGGATGAGAGACCAAATCATGCATGAGAGATGTTAGTCACATTGTTTAATGCATTACTGGAAGGTATGCTGATACTACAGCAATGGGAGGCGGGGCATAAGGGCCAATAAAGAATAGAGCAGTCTAAGAAGATAGAGGGATGCAGTTTCGGGTGACAGGAAGGCTCTTGCACCAAGAGGGAAGAAAGCATGGGACAGGACTATGATGAGGCTAGCACTAAAAGAGTTTGCTGGGAGGAACCAGGCCTTTAAGTCCAGCTGGCACAAGTCTTGAATAACTTGAAAATTATGGATCATTTTGAACTGGAGACCTGAAGGGGCCACATTCCTCTAATGGTCAGCAGGTGGTGATGGTGTTTGTATGGCAGTAGCACCTCCTGGCCCCACTGTAGCATGTGGCAAACAGTAAGGGATAGACCCGGCACCGAAGAGCTTACAGTCTAACTAGACAAGACAAAGGGTGGGAGAAAGCAAGTCTTCCCACTTTACAGAGGCAGGAACGGGAGCACAGAAAGAGGGTGAGTCACCAAAGGTCAGAGGAAGTCTGTGGCAAACCCTGGAATTGAATCTGCATCTCTCGATTCCCAGTTCAGTGCCTTGCACTGACGGATGGCCTTGTGCTTATTTAAAGTACGAACATTTGGAGGGTGAGATCTGGGTTCTGTACTTGCCTCTGACTCTGGCTTCTTGAGTGACTTTGGGCAAATCACTTCATCTCTCTGCACTTTAGCTTCCCCACTGTCAAAGTAAGGCTGATCCTTGCCTAGCTCCTAGCCATGGGGTCGGCAACCTTTCAGAAGGGGTGTGCCGAGCCTTCATTTATTCACTCTCATGTAAGGTTTCGCGTGCCAGTCATACATGTTAACGTTTTTAGAAGGTCTCTTTCTATAAGTCTGTAATATATAACTAAACTATTGTATGTAAAGTAAATAAGGTTTTTAAAATATTTAAGAAGCTTCATTTAAAATTAAATTTAAAATGCAGAGCCCCCCAGACCAGTGGCCAGGACCCTGCCAGCGTAAGGGCCACTGAAAATCCGCTCGCGTGCTGCCTTCGGCACGCGTGCCATAGGTTGCCTACCCCTGTCCTAGACAATGCCTTGGTTTGAGAAGTTCTGATGAAAGGCATTCGAGATGAGACTTCAGCTGTTTCTGAATATTTTTAAATCCGATACTTCAGAAGTAGTTATTTTTGGTTGACAGTGTAACTGCTGTTGCTAGAAGGTCCGGCAGAGACCCTGGGGAGTTTCCTCTGCAGCATGAGGCACGGGTCACTTGCCATTTTAAACTGGTGTAAGTGGTGGATTCTCTGTAACTTGAAGTCTTGAAAACATGATTTGAGGACTTCAGTAGGTCAGCCAGAGGTGAGGGGTCTATTACAGGAGTGGGTTGGTGAGGTTCTGTGGCCTCCGATGTGCAGGAGGTCAGACCTAGATCATGATGGTCCCTTCTGATCTTAGTCTGAGAAGCACAAATTTAGCTATTACGTCAACTTTCTAGGTAGTTGATTCTCCTTCCCCCTTCCCATGTGCTTATCCCTGTTGCCTTGTCTGTCACTCTTATTGGTACCAATAAATTTAATCCTGAAGGTTTATAGTCCATTATGTACTTTTAAAAGGGCCAAGGTGTTAACCTGTGGTTGGTCAGATATTGTGGCTAGAAGAGCCCCTCAAAATGTTCAAAGCCGAAAAGCCCAGTTGTTTAGATACTGCTTATCCAAACTCTCTGAAACCCATATCTCTGTGTAATTAGGCTGCACACATGGTGTTTACAGACCTTATTGTGGTATTTTGACTCTTCTAACTCTGGCTGAAACCTCTGAGTGCAGAGGCATCAGCAGGGGATCTGAGAGAAAAATGGTTTTAGAGGAGATTAACTTAACCTAACTTTTCTAACTTCAGGAGGGGTTTGGTTCAGTTCGAATGCTTTTAAGAAGTGTATACATATAACAGTGAAGTACGAGCCCCTAGCTGCCCTTGTGGCAGGAATAATATGGCCTGCAGCCATACTACCTCAGGCTATGATCTCTTCAGTTAAAAGCTGAAGCAGAGTCAGGCCTGATAAGTGTTTGGATCAGATACCTCCAAGGAGAATCCAGGATGTTCAGGGATTGGTGCTGCTCCGTTAATAGGAGGGATTTTTCTGTCGGCGCTGAACTGGCCCCCAGTAGAATATTATAGGGCCCTGTGCTGATGGAGATGCCTTCTTTCAGCTGAGCTGCAAGCTCAAACCTTTGTTCCTTAATTAATTAAAACCTTTGTTAATGAATCCATGGCACATCTCTCAAAACTAGCAGGGAGTGGCTTTCTTTTAAACTGCAATTCCTTGAATTGCGTTGGGTTTTATTGTTGCTAGTGTGGCTCTATAGCCCTCCAAAGGGATGCTTTTCGGGATTTTTTCATTCATGCTTTCAGCTAATACCTGTTAAACTTAAAGTGAGATCTGACCTGCAGGGCTATAGCTATTCATCCTAAACTGAGCCTTTCTCCCTGAATTGAAAGGACCATGTCTGATATGGGCTATGGGAACCGAGCAGGCCCAGAGGAGCCTTGCTGTGGTATTCGTAACAGAACTGGACCCACTTTCTTCTGTTTGTTTAGCAAAGGAAGAAGTGCCTGGAGACCCAGCTGATAGAGGGTAGGAAGCACTAGTGTCGTATGCCTAGAGCTTTGATCTTGCTCGCACGGGAGTAAGTGGAGACACTCCCAGGTAAGTGATTCAGAACTGGGTTAACACTGCAGCTCTGGGTTGCTCAAGGCACAAGCCTACATCAAATGCTCAGCAGCCATGTGTGTTTCATCTCTGGATGATGGCTGTAATATGGGATATTATTTTTCTTAAAAGCCTTCAATAGTAGATTGTTCAGCACCCTACATCGAGTGCGTTCTATTCCCCCTTCCGTGTGTCTGGGGAGATAGATTAGATCAGTCATCCTGCTTCCTCGATGCTTCCATTAAATGCACTTAAAACAGCGATTCTATTAAATATAATCTCTGATGTCAAACATTACCTTCCCTATTCTCTCAATTCTCCCTCTGGTTGCAGTGACACACAGTAGTTTACTGCAAGGAGTAAAACTCTAACTCCACTGCACCTCTCCCTCCCTTGCCCAACTCTCTTCCCCCCACCCCAGCCCGACCCCCAGTGCTGCCTGGTAAATCCTGCTACTTGCTAGGGTGGTGGCATCAATTTGTAATACCACTTCAAGAAAAGCACCCTGCAAACCACATCTGTCTAGCATCTGTAACAAGCTTATCAAAGGGTTTCTTTGCAGCAAGATCCAAGCCCTCCAGGTTTTGATTCATAACCGGTAAAGACTGAATGTGCTGAAATCTGATTGAAATGAGTGAGGTCAACAAAATAGAGCAGCGAGTGCACAATAATCGGAAAAGAAGCACTAGATTTGCTTTCTCTGTGTTCATGTGATCCCTGCACTTGCATCTCCCGTTTCCAAAGGGAAGTCTTTGTCTTACATACTCTTTATTATAGTGTTCATTTGCACAATGGGTCTTATTAAAAAGAGAGAACTCAAATTGTTACTGACTTGGATCATGTTTCTTTGTGTTCTTGCACCAAACATCTCCCTTTGATGTTGAGGCTGAAAAGGTGGATATGGGAGGAGGAGAGCTACTGACTTTAAGGAATTCTCTCTCCCCACTCTCTACCTCTGATCCATTGTCGTAATAAACAGCTGATATTTACCATAAATCAATAGATTTGAGATGAGGAAGGAAGCTTTTGTGCTCTAACTTGTTTGGAAGATTAACTCCCTTGGGGAGGTGAGGGTTCCATTAAGCACCAGAACTGAAACCTCTGGGATTGTTGGGGCAAAATTAATTGACTTTAATGTAGTTGTCAGGGTCTGAATTTGGCCTATGAGAATCAACACAGGTTTCAAACTTGGCATTTGTTAGATCTGGTGTAAAAGTTTTGGTAGAACTTTTCAACAAAAGGTGCGTGCGCACTCTCTCGCTCTCTCTCTCTCTCTCTCTCCTCCCCACCCCCCCCAACATTTGTTCATGGAACGCTTTGTCTTTCAGATGTCTGACTTTTTGACAAATCTTTATTTGGCTGGCTGGTTGGTTGGTTTTTGGAAACTGAAATCAGAAAGCTGAGTTTTTCCTATCCCCTTTATTGTCTCTTTCCACTTTACTGTTGGAAATTGAGACCGTACATTAAAAATAAAACACAAGGAAAGGGAGAACGGACTGAAACGCTTTATCAGAAAATTAAAAGTTTATGCTTTCCATGGGGGAGGGGGAGAATCTTTTTTCTTTCATGAAACACGTTTATTGATTTTTGACAAAACTCTAAGTGGTGGGGATTGTATGTGATCTTAAACGCCACAGAGGTTCTGTCTGTGTGGTCATTCGACTGAGACCTGGGGTCCTTGATCAAAATTCCCCTTTCTTTGGGTGCTGTGCTGTGAGAGTTCTGCCCCCGAAGTGGCTGCAGTTCAGTGCTGGCTGCAGTGATTCTATGACCTGGTTTTCAGAGGCACTCCGCTCTCAGCATCAACAGGAGCTGTGGGTGCTCAGCCTCTTTGAAAATCAAATCACTAGTGTTACCTTTTACTCCCATCCAATCTGTTTTCTACCAGTTATCCCCTGACTTAAATTTAGATTGTAATCTCTTTTGGGCACACTGTCTTAGGTTTGTACAGCACCTGGCACAATAAGGCCCTGGCCTCTAGGGATCGGGTAATACTAATAGGTGTTTGGATATGAAAAGGGCTATTAAACCCTACTTGGAGGAGGGAACTTAAGTTTTGAATTTCTCGTCTTACCCCTCCCCTTTCCCATCCAGAAAACACTAACCTCTCCTCTCTGCCTGGGAAGCTTTTATTTTAATTTTTCTCTGCTGGGATTCCATCTGAGTCTCAATGCTTTGGGACCACTGTCTTTTATTACAGTGGAACCTTCATCTCCATGTATGTGATAAGCAGGCATGCCCTCATGTGCATACAGTAAATAATGGCCATTCCCCGGGCATATTGCTTATTCCACCCTAAGGAATGAATTGGAGTTGAGGCATGACTCCAGGAACAAATCCAAGCACTGACTCAGGAGAGCCATGGTGCCAACTCCAGAGCTCTGAAGACCAGGCTTGTGGCACTGTGACAGAGCAGTACTCGTAGCTCATGGCTCATCCCTAGGAGATGTGTGGACCATTTTGCTGCACAGCTGTTCTGTTTGTGCTTTCCACATGGGGTACCTGATTCATGGACAGGAGTCATGACAAGTAAATGAACTAGTGGTGGCTGATTGAATAGAAGCCAAACAAGTGAAGCAAGATTTTTTAGGACTGGTTCCAGCTCTTACCCTAACCCCCGCCCCCCGCCAAACTTAAACTGCACAACTATGGCCTGAAGACGCAGCTACTGGAGCCCGATTATCACCAGATAAGATCTCTGCCTTGCTGCAGATGCCAGACTGATTAACCAATGTCCACTGCTAGATGAGGACTCCCTGCATATGCCCCCCCGTCTCTGTGCTTCAAAGGAGTGGTACGTTTAAAGTGGTGACCTTTCACGGTGCATGTTCGCGAGCCGACCAGGTAAGACCTGCTGCATCGTTATTAATTACACAGCTTCACACACATGATTTGTGGATGCTTGTGTAAACCAGAGAGGGGGAGACAAAAGCAGAAACCCACTGTTGCAAAACATGGCATCGGAAACACTTTGCACAAGAATGCAACCTTTTTTAAAGTGCAAAGGACAATGGAGAGGGGGCAGTTATGTTCTCTGACCGTTCATGGTGCTAGTATAGACCACTCTGAGCCTACTGAATGAAGATTTGCAATGCAAGTGCTAACAAAAAGAATTGGAAGGGATATAAACCCTCCTGCTTCAGGGCTGAAACCAATCTCTGTTAGGGATCAGGATGAAAACTTTGAGGCCAGATTGTCCCACACCTGCCTACTGAAGGGTTTTTTCCACTGTCCTTGGAAGCAGCTGGTGCTAGCCACTACAGGAGAAAGATACTGGGCTGGATGGAGCAGTCCACTCGAGCTGTTCCTATCTTGTGTGTTGGTGATATTGAACCTGGTGGACAGGGTACTATCAAAGACTCTGTGGTCTAACCAGCAGAGACTGGGAGATGAGACCCCTGGATTCTACTCTTGTTGATTACTGATAGTGTGTTACTTTTGGACACCTTGCCCAGGCTAAACAAGTTTTCCAGCCTCAGTTGCCTAAAGTTGAGCACCTAAATGACTGGGCTGACGTTCAGAGGTGCTGAGCGTCCAAAACTTCTATTGATTTAAGTGGGATTTGCTCAGCGCCTTGAAAATCAGGTAACTTACCAGGTGAATATTTAGGTGCCTAAAATGAGGCACTCAGGTATGATCTCATCCCGCTTTGCTCATCTGCTAAAGAACACTGATCTGCTACACAGGGCTGGCATTAGACTTGTCTAATGTTTACCCAGCACTGGGAGATTGTACTCTGGAAGTACTGCTGCTGTTGTGTGCCAGATGGACCAGTCCTAGAGCTGGGACAGAAATATCTGCCAGAATTTTGCTTGCAGCAATAGCTTTGATCAGCATCATTGGAAGATGGAAACTAACCTTACCTCTGGGAATTGAGGAATGATCAAGAGATCTCAAACAAAGCTGTGCTATAAAGGAAACTTTTATATCCACATACCATCGAGGAGGAAATATCTTTGAAAAACATCTGGGATCCACATTTGGTCCTTACCCTAACTAGTGAGGGGCCTGGCAGAGGATGGGCTTCTGTCAACTATGATTTTTGGGAACCTTTTATAATAACTTCATACAATCTATCCGCCTGCTGTAGTGGTGTTTTTTCATAATAGGTAGTTGTGCCAAAAACTAAATGATTTTTAATAACAAGACCTAACCTTGAATATAATGTGCTGCTTATTGCTTATTTTAACCAGCAGCTGCCCTCTTCCAAAATATAAACGCTTGAAGCCTAGGAGCTGGAGTTTGAATTAAAAAGGGAACAAATGACTCTTGGTACATACTGTATTGATTCAGTGTCTACGTATGGATTTGCAAAACAATAAGCTCTACAATGACTTCATGTAGTGACTTCATGTAGTAGCTTCCTACATTCTCCTGCAAAATGGTCTAATGTTAGGAGTAAGGATCTGGATGACCAGTAGACCCCAAGTTCTAATCCTGTCGGAGACCGTGTCTTGTTGTGACCTTGCAGGGAGTCATCTGACCTCCTGTTTAATGGAGCCCATCTGGAAAATTGGGTTTAAAAGCTGGGCTTTTGCCAAATACCAGAGGCTTCATCTGAGCTGAGCTTTTTAAAAGGCTTTTGACATAGTCCCACACACCATTCTCATAAGCAAACTAGGGAAATGTCATCTAGGTGAAATTAGTGAGGTGGGTGCACAACTGGTTGAAAGACTCTATTCAAAAAGTAGTCTTCAATGCTGACAAACTGGGAGGGTGTATCAAGTCTAGTCCCACAAGGGTCAGTCCTGGCTATGGTACTAGTCAATATTTTTGTTAATGACTTGGATAATGGAGTAAAGAGGATACTTACAAAATGTGTAGATGATGCCAAACTGGGAGGGTTGCAAGCATGTTGGGGGACAGGATTAGAATTCAAAATGTTGATGTATTGAAGTATTTGGTCTGATATCATCAAGATGAAATTAAAAAGTGCAGAGAACTTCACTTAGGAAGAAATAATCAAATGTACAGCTGCAAAATGGGGAATAACTGGCTTGATGGTAGTACTGCTGAAAAGGATTTGGGGGTTATAGTGGACCACAGATTGAATCTGAGTAAACAATGGGATGCAGTTGCAAAAAAAGGCTAGTGTCATTTCAGGGTATATTTACAGGAATGTTGTATGTTAGACACAGGAGGTAATTTGTCCCACTCTACTCAGCACTGGTGAGACCTCCAGCTGGAGGATAGTGTCCAATTCTGGCTGCCCCACTTTAGGACAGATGTGGACAAATTAGAGTCTGAGGAGAGAAACAAAGTGATAAAAGGTTTAGAAAACCTGACCTATGAGGAAAGGTTGAGGGGCATAATTAGCCTTGAGAAAAGAAGACTGATGTTATCTGATAAATCTTCAAATATGTTAAGGGCTGCTATAAAGAGGAGCGTGATCAATTGTTCTCTGTAACCACTAAAGGCAGGACAAGAAGTAATGGGCTTAATCTGCAGCCAGGGAGATTTAGGTTAGAGGTTAAGAAATAAGGGTAGGTAAGATCTAGAATAGGCTTCCAAGGGCGGTTGCGGAATACCCGTCATTGGAGGTTTTTAAGAACAGGCTGGACAAACACCTGTCAGGGATGGTCCAGATTTACTTGGTCCTGCCTCGGAGCAGGAGGCTGGACTTGATTTTTTCCCCCCCCCCCCACCCCCCAAGGTCCCTTCCAGCCCTACATTTCTATGATTCTATGAAATCTCTTAAGACAGGCTTGCAGAACCACTTCTATTTTAGCACATTGGGCCCCCACTGGAAGCTCCGCAGTTCACCTCATTCCTGATCTGTTGAGCTTCCCTGCTATTCCATCCTCCGCCCCTTTAACAGAGAGTGGCAGTCAAAATGCACGTGCACACCTCTCCTACAGAACATGTCAAGGGACATGTCCTTATTACTGTAGCAACATGGTTGTAGTAATCCTTGCTGTAGTAGCACTAACTCAGACACAAGGAGCCCATCTCATCAGGGGTTGCAACATCGAGAGTGGAGGAGTAAGAGAGGGAACCTTTCCTTTCAGTGGCCTCTGAACCCCAACTGTGCAGGGTGACCCCTTTGCCCTTATGGGGTCAGGGGGACACATGCAGTACTTCCATGTGATCTTAGGGACAAGTGAAACTCCTGGAAGGAGCCAGCCCCAGTGGCCCAGAGAAATTAGTCAGTGGGGACCCTTGGGCACTGAAAACGTTATGACTCTTGTTACAATTTTGACTCCGGACTGATTGGCTGTTGGCTCCCATCTTCTCCCTCACAACTTCTTCACCTCATCTGTCCCCTCCATGCTTCCCTCTCTAACCCCCTCCTAACAGCTGCCCCCAAAGAATTAAAATAAACTCCATGAAGTTGGCAAACCCATAACACTCTGCACTGTGTCCCTTTTCCCCGCTCTGTCTGCCTGCTCTACTTCGTTTGTAAGCTTTGTGGGGGGGGGGGGGGCAGCAACAGTGTTGAAATTAAACTGTTTCTGAGTCCCTCAGTATTTGGTGTTCTTGAAGCCTCAGATCCCAGAGTTGTGAATACACAACTCCAGATTTGCTGGGGGTTGGGGGGGACAGATGTTCCCAGCCCTTCACAATTGTGGAGACAAGGTGGAAAGTATGACCTGACTTAAGGCTCAAAAAATAAACCAAAATGTGTTTTTTAAAAAAAAACCTCATGATTTTAAGCCAGTCTTGTGATTTTTGGGCAGGGGGTGCCTGTCTCTGAATTCTTGGGGCTGGCAATACTGGCACAGGGGGGAGTATCTTTCTCTGTGCAATGTCTAGCCCAAAGAGGCTTCCATTTGCCTCTGACCCCCTATGGCCGGATTTTTAAAGATGCCTAAATCCAGTTGAAATCCATGGAAGCTAGGCACCTAAATACCATGAAAAATCTGGCCCCGGTATGCCGTACTGTAAGGCACAGTGTATTGGATCACAGCTGTGGAATAATGTAGTCTTTTTAAATAAGGGCAGCTGGCTGCTTTCAGCAGAGGTCTTACCTTTATGAAATTTGGCAAAGGGCACTCACTCCCCTTCCACCTGCTTCCCTGTGTCCATTTTGCTTTGCGGTCCCTGTTTTCTCTGCTGTTACAATATCCCTTATCTCTACCCCGCCCCCGGGTCTGCCGGTAAATTTCACATTGTAAACGGCTATTGATTTCCCTACTAATGCACCTTGCTACATTGCAGAATGCAGACCAAACAGAACCCAATCAGCCACTTAAACACAAATACCGCCTTCCCATCACAGACTGGGATGATCATGCAGCTATAACTTGAACGGGTTCCCAGTGACCCATGGCGCTCAGCTAAAATGAAGGTAACGCTGCAAACATCAGCCAAAGAGAGACTCAGGAGAGCTTTTTCCTTACATAAAAAGACCATTTTGTTTGTTCTTGTTACCTGCAAATGAGAAGGGGAAAAAGTGTCGCATTCCACCACTCCTTGTAGCATTATTCCAGCTACACTGATTCGCAGTTGCCTTTCCCCTAGCTAATAAGTAATCATGAGAAGGTTTGTGCTCTTGTTTATTATATCTGGCCCAGAAAACACATTTTCCCCACCTCGCTCAGTAAAATGCTTCCTGAGATTTATTTGTGAGCCTGTAAATAGAGTAAATAGCTTTAATTTAATTTACTGGGCTACTGTATGAAACCATATCTACAAACCAGGCATTCCGTCCAGCTCTACTGAACTGAGCAGGGTGTCTGTGTGGAGGATGGAGGGGACAGATTTTTCTAAGTATTTTTCCCCTTCCTAAAGAAACTGTCCCCACTTTTTGTTGTTGTCTTTAACCAGCTCCACCCAAGGGCACCAGCCTGCAAAACCAGCTTGTTTTACTTTAAGCACCAGCTGTGTGTGTGATGCTGAGCAAGGCAAAATGCAGTCTCTAAACCTGAGAACTGCAATTGGAGGCCTGGGTCCTGTAGTGTGCACCACACAAGTGTTGAGGTCAGGTTGCCTGGAGCTTGCTGCAGGGTCAACCAAGGCATAAAAGGCAGACCCAGAGAAGACCACCCCCTGGGACCCAGAGGAAGGTGTTAGCTCTGTATTTTTTTTTCTCTCCTCCTTGTATGGGATGCTGGGTTGCAGAAGGCTGACTGCCACAGCTTGGTGTTCACAGACATTTGCGTAAGCAGTGGGGGAAGCCGTCTGGCATACAAGGAAGCAGCTCCATGCATAGAGAGGTAGCCCAGGAGAGGGGAAGGGACATCAAGCCTGGCCTTGGTGGACCAAGAGGGAAAGGGAAGGGGTGAGATCTTAGATGAAAGCAGGTGTGGAGCTGGGAAGCCTTGAAGCCCTCTAGGCATGTTTGTTTTTGAGGGCAAACTGTCCCTCTGATGGCTGGTCCACATAGATAACAGCCTCCTGCTGTTAGGAGTTACTCCTTTAAATTTGGTGATGGAAGGTCCCGGGTTCAAATCCTTGCTGACCTCTCATTGTAGCATCATTACACACGCAATGGAGATGCTTTGAAAATTCAGCTGTGTGGATCCCACTGCATCTCAGCCCAGTGTCCTAGCCCCAGTGGGGATGTGAGAGTTGGGGCTGAGAACTGCTCAGTTCTTTAGCTCCCAGGCATTTGTTGCGTTCCAGCCACTGAAACCTAACTCTAATTTTACAAGGCAAAACCTCCACAACACATGATCATCTTGACACATAATAGGGCGACTGTCACAAAGTTGTATGGGTTCTTTAGCAGCCCAAAGCCCAATTTACACAACAGCCACTTGTGAAATTCTGTGCAAATTGAGTGCATATCTGGTTTGTAAATGTTTTATGGGCTCAGTAGTCATGATGCTGCTTTCCAGTTGCTCTTGAAGAGGCAAAGCCATTCACAAAACAACAGTTCCTGGTCTTTGTGCCATCATTGGTGCTCCTAATCTTCACCACCTGCTCACCCAGCTATCTCACCCCCTGTTTGCAGCCCTGAAAAGAATCTGTTCACTCCCATGCTGTTCTGTGCTCCCTGAACCATCAACACCATTGATTAGGCACAAGCCCAAAAGCAGGATGGGTGGGAACGCAGAAAATGCAGGCAGCCCTGGCACGCTATCTGAGCGCCTAGATACATGAGCCACTCGTGCAGAAAGTTTGTTCTCCCAATAATATTGTCTGGCATACTTCCAGGTATTCAAGTCTGTTGGTGTTCCACCAATGTGGTGGACTGGAGACCGCACCACTCCAGCTGTACTCACCTGCTACACATGAGCTTGTGTGGCAGTGTTCTGTATGGTTTTTCTGTGGCTTGGTTTGGTTTTTTTAATTCCAGGTTCTGAAACTTGCCAAATGGAGATTATTTGGTATCAATTTATTTCTCAGGAGGTTCTCCCACCCCCTTTTTTATCTTGTTTTACTGCCTGCCCTGGTTACGTCGGACAGCTTATTTAGAATGGGCTGGTGCCCAGAGGGAAAATTTGCAAACAAATAACTTTCACCCAATGTGACAGTGCACAATAGATTGCAAAAATCCCAGGCAATGCGCTGGCATGACCGTGACAATGGGAGTTTTTTGTCCTCATTAGTTTTCAGACATAAAAGGTTTCTACTCTGCCCAACCTCAATTGCATGTCAGTGGGAACGGGCTTCAACAAAACCCCAACCACTTGGTAACAAGAGTGCTGTCTCCATAATCTGAGGAACAAAGGAAACCTGCTCCCCCCTTCCCTATCTCCCCACCCTGGTGCCCTAGTAAACTACATTGGTTCTGGGTTCCGCATGCTTTATTTGTGCATCGATAGCCATTTGGCAGTGGGTTATAAATCATTAGTGCTAGTTGACATCTGTGCATGTTTTCTATTTTTTCCTTTTTACTCAACACACATCTTTTCTCAGAGGGCACCAGGAGCCAGAGAAACACTGCATATATTGTTTTCCTCTGATGGAAGCAACTTCTAGATTAATTGTTTCCTTTTTAATTGGAAGCATTTACAAATCCTGAAGTAGTTGCCCATTTAAATGCTGACCTTAGATTACATCTTCATGATCACAGCATGTGTGGCAGAGGAGGCGGCAGGAGGAGTATATGCTGCAGTAAACTAGACTATCTTCTCTGCCTACCCACTCCTTTGTTCTATGTTAAAGTAGGCCCAATGTGAATATTAAGATGTGGAGGATGGAAATCTACTACATTCCAGTGTCTCTTTTTTCAGTCTGATTTTTAGTGTCTACCAGAGGTATTAATTTAAGCTATGAATTTAGGACTTATTACAATGTGTATCCCACTAACCCCCTCTTTGCCCTATGACTGCAGAGGTGTTAACAGGCCGCTCTATTTTGAATGGTCCCTTGGAATGTGCGCTAGCTACTTATGCTAAACAATCTGTTCCACCTTGCAGTTGTGACACTTGGAGTACCTTTCCCAGACCAGAGGGAGAGCTCTATGTAGCTCAAAAGCTTCTCTCTCACCAACAGAAGTTGGTCCAATAAAATATTACTTCACCCAGTTTGTCCCTTGGTACATGGAGTTTTCAGAGGAGAAACAGGCACTTTCCATTTGCAAGTGGCTGGTGCCCAGGAAACCATCACTGAATCATCAGAGAAAACTGACCGTTTCCCTCTGAACAAGGAAACTGATAGTTTTTCTATTTGGGTGCAAGTAGGCCACCATTTTTTCCTAATTAGTTACGATGTCTTGCCCATCACAGTAGTAAATAGCAAGCGTCCCCTAAGGACACAAGATGAGAAGCACTATTTATCACTGTTCTCGGAGGAGGCTGACAACATGACGGGTGAAATATCAGGAGTAATTAAGAAAAATAAGGGCTTATGTACTTGATTGCACCAACAGTAGGAGCGTGCTGCCAGTTCCTCACAGGCTGCTTGTGAACCCGACAGCCTCCAAGTATTTTTTTTCTAGGAACCCACATATAATTTGCTCTGTAATGCTTGTATAATGACGTTCATGTGAGGGTCTTGGAGCCTAGCTGACACCTAAATTAAACCTCCTAATGCCCCCAGCAGGTACAGTAACTGCTGTTTATTATTCCCATTTCTCAGCTGCTTAAGTGACGCAGAGCAACTTGCTCAGGGTCGCTCAGTGAGTCAGACAGATGGAGCCGGAACCCAGAAGTCCCGACTCTGTGCTCAGAAGGTTACACAGCACTACCTCACTTACATTAGGTAACTTCAGGCCAAGGTAGATAGATTTGCATATGGCCTGTGTTTCCCTGTGTCTCCTCTTCAGAGCCAAGCCAAGGTTGTTTCCTCTTTCTTCTACTGGTCCTTGGCTTTATCCGCCACGTAGGAGTTATTCACGGAGTACTCATGGGTTTGCTGGACATGTCTGAGCTCTACTGGAGACTTGAGCATATCGGTAACAGGGCAGAGGAGAGATAGGAAAGATGAGTGAATGTAAATGGGTTCCAAGTGAAGGATCGCTATGGGTATTGCCATCCTGTGGGGGAATGAGAGGGGCTGTGGTGGTGGCAGGACTGGGTAGAGGTTTGCAGTGTGGTTAACACAACATCTGGGCCTTCTCTCCGTTTGGCCTGTGGTCAATAAGCTGGCGTTTCTCTCCTATTGCTCCGGAGGAAAGTTGTGGAGGCCCAATGAAAATTTAAACTAAAAATTCAGTTTTTTTTCTCTGCAACCCACCACCATGTTTGTTACCCAGGTGAGAGCTCTGTGGGTGCAATACAGTTGAGACATTTCATTTCCTCAGACTGCTCGCACTGGTTCTGTAATTCACTTACCCAGGTAAGTGTGCGCCATTGTATGCAAGGCATGCGGGTCTCAGCTCCTGTCCAAAGAGGCCCATGTGCTTGGGGTCACATGGGTGTTTTTAGATGGCTGCTCTTAGCCTCCATTCTAAAATCAGTGGGGAATGGGCATGCCGGGGGCTTCAAAAGATGTTCCGTTACAAATGTAGTTCTCCAGGGGTCTCCTTGGGTCTATTTAATCTCATTCCACTGTCCTCACCTTCACCCTGGACCCGTGTTTGTAATGAAGTTTAAACTGTAGCATGGGTCCATAGGGAAGACCCATTTGCTTCTGAAGCAGAACTGTTGGAGATCTCAGAGTCAGAAACCGTATCTGTGCAGACGATGTGAAAACCTGGTTACAGGAAGTGTCACTGGGCTTCACTTTAATTCTTCCTCTGTAACCCCAGCTTTGGCTGACAAGTATAATAGATCTCCGGGATACATCTTGTACTAAAAGAAAATGTCTAGTCAAAAGTGTTTAAAATCCCTCAACTCTGGAGTTTGCTAATAATGTCATTACTTCACCGGTTCCACGTTATTTTTAGGACAGCTATTTCCTCCTACATTAAGCCTCATTAAGATTGTGCTGTAGTGTTTCTAAAGCAGAATAAGTGGAATGTAGCCTTTTTGGTCTAGATAAAGAGCATTTAAAAAATCCATGTGGCTGTTCGTCATCTTGTTCCCCCTTTGACCGACTGCTACAAACACCCATTAGGACATTTTAGGGGGCTTCTGAAAGCGATCCTTTATTCAGAGGGGAGGGAGGAAAAGCTAATGGCCAGCAACTTCTGACCTGGCAAATGCTGCATTTCATTCATTTATATTTAGCTCACTTACAGCAGTGTCTTCCTTTAGTTTGCTCTCATGCCTCGTGTTCCTTCGACTAGCAATACCAAGGCTCTGAGAGGAGAGAGAATAAAGAGCGTGTGGGGTGGTATTTCTTCAACTCTAACCAGTGAAGTTATTTTAATTCAGGAGCCGGGGAAGGGGGATATGCTTCCTTCATGCATGGATCCTGGAACCAGGAGAGGCACAACATGTGCAACGCTGGCCGCGACGATGTTGCATAGGACTGTGGAAGTGAAACCAAATGTGAAAGATGAAGAGAAGTGTTGAAAATCACAGGTAGAAATTCATCCTCCAGAATTACTCCTCTCTCACCATTCAGGAAGAGAGACGGCTAGGAGCCGTGAAGGAGGCAGGCCGGCCACGTGGATTAATTTTAAAACATGCCACGTGGCCAGAATCCCAGCCCAGCAAAGGAGGTGAAGAGAACTTGAGTCACAAAAGAAAGCCAGGTCTCTGCCAAAGCTGCAGCTGTGCTTTATTTTCATCTAGTAGATATTTATAGAGTGCTGTAGTACCTAGTGTTCTAGTCTCTGTGCTCCTTGGGGCTTTGGAGTATAAAAAGATGTCCAAAGTAGACTTTGTTGGCTTATAGCACTTGAATAAACTGCTACTTTATAGCATGACCTTGGGGGGGTTTTCACCTCCTTCCTTCTTTTTTGATTTATGGAATGATTGATCTTCTCTTGACAGAGTATCTGCAACTCCAATGCCACCAGCAGTCCGTATAAACCAGATGTGTCCTGGAGTTCTCTGCCATTGGAATGGGGAAGGGAAAACCAGCTGCAGCCTACAGACTGCCACAGCATTCCAGGCAGTCCGCCAGCATGGCCTGGCTGGCTGTGATCCATGAGGTCACAAAGGCATTAATCAAAGTCTGAGCAGTGGTTGTGTCCAAAAGGTGGTTTCACGTAGGATGTCAGAGGCCAATGAAAGTGACTTGTTTTGTCTTAAGGAAAGAAGTCCTGGTAGCAGAGCAGAAATGAGCCACAAAAAGGAAGATGGGGAATAAGGTTGCTATGACCAGCTGGAAACAAGCGGTAGCTGTAAAACAGATGACCATTGAAACAGGCCAGCTTTTGTTGATTGACATAGCTTTAGCAAAATTACTTAATTCTTGGTCTATTGAAGAAGTAGAGGTCATTGAGTTCATAGCCTGCCAGGGGCAGTGCGCCCCCAAAACTCAAGGGGACTTTACAGTCGGAAGCAGCCGCATGTTAAATACACCAGGGAAATTAGGATTGTGGCAGTGTCCAGACATCCCAGAAGGAGAACCTGGTGTCTGAAGCCCAAAGAATAAGCAACTGAACCAATTGTGTGTAATATTGTACTACAAAAGTGTATTGAGTAAGATATCCTATTAAGACTGGTGACATGCTGGTCATGAATATCATTGTCATGTACATATGAGTTTGTATGTATAAAGAATTAGGTAGGTATGTGTGCTGGAAATAGGTTCTTAAAATGATTTATGCACTGCCTCCAAAATGCTATTCTGCCCTAGACAAAGGATTTACATGTCTGATGGGCTTGATTACAGGTAGAGTAGGTAGAGTAAGTTAAACAAGACAATCAAGCTAACAAGTGACAGAGGAAACAATTTAATAGGCTCTGCACCCTGAGGAAGTCTTTCTGACTCTTGATATAAAGATAATGGACTGGTTTTTTGCTCCCTCTTATCTTCTCCATCCCTTAGGGGACATAGGGAACAGCATCCTCTGAGCCTGTGAATGGGCCCCTCTGAAGGGCAGGAGCCGCTGACAACTTGCTGTGGGTGAGAAACTATTTTAGGCAACGATATAGCTTTATAAATCAAGTGTTTAGTCACTAGAAAGTGAGTTTTACTTTGTAACCATTGTCTGTTTCTGCTACCTCTGCTTAGTATCATTTTAAAACTGTTCTTGGTTTATAGTAAAACTAAGAATAAGTGGTTTTTTTTAACAATCTCAGTGCTTTCTATTGAAGTAGAGAGGGGAGTCCTTGGCTCACCTAACGGGCGATTTGTGTACACTGTCTCTTGGGCGGCAGCTAACTTAGTTTGGGGTGTCTAGTGAGAGAGACGGGGTCGGCAACCTTTCAGAAGTGCTGTGCCGAGTCTTCATTTATTCACTCTCATTTAAGGTTTCACGTGCCAGTAATACATTTTAACGTTTTTAGAAGGTCTCTTTCTATAAGTCTATAATATAAAACTAAACTATTGTATGTAAAGTAAATAAAGTTTTTAATGTTTAAGAAGCTTCATTTAAAATTAAATTAAAATGCAGAGCCCCCCGGACTGGTGGCCAGGACCCTGGCAATGTGAGTGCCACTGAAAATCAGCTTGCATGCCACCTTTGGCCCGCATGCCATAGGTTGTCTACCCCTGGACTAGATTCTACAGAGACGTCTCTGGGGAACTTGAGAACTGGGGTCACTGATACTTCCGAGCCAAGCTGAAGACTGGCAGAGTCTTAAAAAGTTTGTGATGAGGACCGAGTGGTGAGGCAGTGAGTTGACAGTCTTAATCTTCAGTAAAGCTCACTCTTGCTCGGGGGTGGCACAGTGGCTTAGGCGGCCCTGAGGAGAATATCACAATCTTTGAAGGATTTCTAACAAAACGTGAATTTTAGTGAGAACGTAATGCTAACGACATCAAATCCTGCAGTGAATAAATGTGGTGGTAACAGACCATCCGTTGTTCTATAACTTTTTTTCATGAGCAAGTGAAAATATACTATAGAAGATCAGCTGCTGGTGCCGTATTTATTCACTCTGCAATGTTTGATTTTCTTCACCTTATATTGTCTCTACCAGTCCTGTCACTATGACTTTTGGAGGCTCCGTCTCTGCCAGGATTGATTCTTTTTGTGTTTGCCCATAAGCAAGAGAGCACCGTTTTTGAGATGTTGCACATTTACAGCACATAAAGAACAGCAATTGGGGATCTATGAAGCTTGTTATTGCATGGGTGCATGAGGCATAATTGTTTCCTCTTTGTCAATGTCACCTGTAAATGTTGTTTTGGCCCACTCTTTCCTGAACATTATTCTACATGTACAAACACACAAACCTCTTCTTTTGCCCTGTCTTCTGAAGCACCCTAGAAGAATCTTCTCGCATGAATTTTCACACATCCTCCAGTATTCTGACTTGTATCCTGATTTAGCTAACCGAGATAAACTACACTCAGTCAAAACATCTTAAAACATCCACTTCACCTATGAATAGTCAAGTTATAATATAGGTATCAAGTAGGAAAGTCCTCCTGTCTTCTAAGTGAGTTAAATTCCCAAATTCTCTAGGCAGATGAACCAAGATAAGACCTTGACCTTAGAAGCCAATGGCAACTAACCAGTACAGCTTGAATAGCAAATACTGAATACTTGCAAAGAAATACAATCAAAGCATTGGTGTTTTTTTAATCATGCACAAATTCTTGAATGCTTCTCAATAATGAGGAAATGGCAACCTGCTCAGGTATTGCAGGAAAATGACTAAATGTCAATTAAATTATTTGTTGTGAAATATTCATTTAACTCTACACACAAGAATATAGGAAGAAAATCTCCACCCCCTCCCCCCCGTAAGATCCAGGATTACAGGCACATTTGGGAACTGAAAACCACTCCCTGTGCAATAGAAAATTGATTTTTGTGGGGAAGAATAGCAGCGTATGCAAGCTGAAGAACCAATAGCTTTATCTAAAGAAAATCAATGGGTAATTGCTACATTTTTAATGTTCAATTTCCATTTTTCTGCCTATGGACTATGGTGAGAATTGTGATGAGGGCCTTCCTTAATATAATGTTCAGACCCTCTAGAAAGGGAATGAGGGGTGTTAATTTTATATACAATATAAAGCATGATATATTATCTTTGTGCTTGGAGAGGATGAGCCATGTGACGCAGTGCATATATCATACCTGTTCTGGGCCTTCACTATATGTTCAAAGGTACAGCAGCATGACTGCCTGGTAGAGAGTTTTCAATCAGCAGGAGGAAGGAAAAATGCTGTGCTTATATAGGGAAGAGGAACTGCAAGGGGAGACGTTCCCAATCAGCATTCATACCCTTCAAGATTCACTTACCTTTATCTCGGAGAGTGCAAAATTCTGGCCGATATAGCCATCTGTCCACTTCAGCATGGAGATCAGAATGGAAAGCACAACCTAATGGTACCTTAAAGTGTCGTCTCCTGTTAAAGGCATCCTAGAAAGCAGCAGGTCTTTGCACATTTCAGTTAGGGAAGGTGTTTGTAGCTGAATTTGTTTAATACCTAATGTCTGGGATGCCATAATGGAGGATACTTTTAAAGCACCGTTAGTGTTGTGCTGACTCTGCTTTATGCTTTGAAAGGGCAAAGAACATCAGCTGAGAATTGAAGAAATTAAGCCTATTTGTCACCGCTTTGCTATGAACTGACTAATAGATGCCCCCTTAGCAGGGCCGGCTCCAGGCACCAGCTTGCCAAGCAGGTGCTTGGGGCGGCCACTTCGGAGAGCGGCGGCTGGTCCGGCTATTCGGCAGACGGTCCCTCACTCCCGCTCGGCGCGAAGGACTTCCCGCCGAATTGCCACGGCAGATCGCGATGGTGGCTTTTCTTTTTTTTTCCCCACCGCTTGGGGCAGCAAAAACCCTGGAGCCGGCCCTGCCCCTTAGCTCATGCTGTCTGAGCTAATGTCATGCAGTGTGGTACATCCGAGTTCCTCTGCATTTGTACCTATAGCGACACCAATAGAAGTGTCCCTAGATTGCTGGCTTTGTCCTGGTCAGCCAGCCATGTTCACTGGCATTCTTAACCCTGCAAAGTTGGTCTTTTTTTTTTCCTTTTTAATACTTCCCGAGGTTGTGGCACAAAGTTTTCAATCAATATTCACACTGCACGTTTCCACTTGCATTCATCTTTGCACACGGCTATTTAGTTTAAATCTTAATGTACCCACAAAACCCCTCCTCGGTGACCACACGGGTGCTAATCATGTGGTGATCCTTGTTCTCCCCTCCCCAGTCCTTCCTACTGTTATACCCATGGTTGCATCTTGTTTCAGATTGCAGACCCTTCGGGGCAGGACTGTTTCTGCTCCTGGATCTACACCGCACTTAATGCAATGGAGCCCTGATCCCGAATGGGTCCTCAAAGTGCAACCAGACTACAATTAATTAGTAATTCTTTCCAATTCTGAGTTCTAGTAGTTCCAAGCCATCTCCTTTTCCCTACCCTAACCTGGATAGTCAAGATATATAATATAACTATCATTTTAATATAACTATTAACATCATTTATAATGTTGTAATTAATGATAGAACCAGGATGTCATTGGGCATATGCTATGCAATCAACAGCAGATGGCTTAAAACTTTCTGGCAGTACACACACATGGGCATGTCTGTGTCTGAGCAGGTTACTGATGAGAAAGGGCCTTGGAATTCCCAGTTTCCTTGGTCAATAGGGTGGCACAGTTGGACTGTGGGTATATCCGATTATATTGGAAATTGCTCTAGATTTTGAAAGTCTTTTTGCTTTAGTCTCCCAACGGGAATGTTGGCTTGGAGTGCTTCAGTTCAGCCCCTCCATAGATAAGTCCTAGCTGCAAATGCAGTCCCTTCCACACTGGTGAGAGGGGCTGGGGTTCACATTTTGGGGTTCCAAGTTGGACTGGTGGCAGGCGGGGTGTTCAGAGCATGAGGGAAAAGTTGCCACTGTTCAGAGCACATTGGATAAGGCTGGAAGCACGCTGGGGAAAACTCTCACATTCTGCGTTTCAGAGCACTAAGTCACTAATCAATGCCAGAGTCGACCGCAGGCACGGGATGGTCTGTTTGTGGTGCCCTCATGCTCACAATGGCCCTTTCGATGGAAACTGAAACTTTTCATGTAATATAGATGCACAGAAGGGGTGCGGAGTATAATTTGCAATGACCCGTCTCTCTGGTTGGCATTTAAAGGTCATGTTATGAGCGTGACGTTCGGCGTTGGTCAATTTAGAAAAGCCTGAACTTTGTACAGAACGGAAAAGCGGGGGAAGGGAAACTAAAATAAAACTGACAACCGTCATTGTTTAAAGCTAACAAGGAGCCACTGAAAAGCTCCCATTGTACTGCCACTAGCCAGATCAAGGGAGCCCTGTGGCAGAGCCATGGTCAATGAGAGTATCTGGCCTGTACAGACAGAGGAAGTGGCTGTTTTGCTAATGTAGCTGGAGGGAATTGGTGGAGGCAGAGCTGGGGGGTTCTCAGTGGCGAGATAGAGTAATAGACGAAGAATGGTCTTCCTCTTTGAAGGGGGGAATGCTCAAGCCTTTATTTAAGGGCATGGACTGGGGGAACAATGTGACTAGCTGATGGGTCTGTAACAGGACAGAGCTTTGCATGTGCTCATTAGCCTACAAAAGCACCCATTGCTGAATCATAATGACATAATACAGCAGGACATTGTGAAAGGGATATAAATATAGATCTACATCCATTCACACGTCAGAGCGGCCATCCTGCATTGTAGCTCCCAATGCTACAGGAAGCCAGGATGGCACTCCCAGTTGTGTATTATGTACACAAGCAATACATTGTTACCAGTAAGTGTTATCTAAAGCACTCTGGAGTCTAGACACAAGGATGATGACTGAGATGGGGCCTTGGATGGGTGGAAGGCAGGGAAAAATGAAAGCTTTTGTACAGCTATGGAGGCCACATGCCTTGAGGGATTTCAATAAATGTGCATCTTGCCATCAAATGATAGGAAGAAAATGGATTAAATGTTTAGTGAATGTACATCATAAGGTTCAATATCAATAGCTTAGGTAATTTGAAGGCAGGAAAGTAAAGTTCCCACTGAATGCACTTCAGTCTGAAGGGGCATCTCCCCACAACTGGAATTGGATCATTACCAGGGAAATATCCAAGGCTGCGAAAGAAATGGTTTGCCTTAATGAGCTCAGCAACCGTCAGCTGTTTTGTAAGCATTAGCAAATAATAAGGAGAAATAGCTGCATTTGCTCTGTGAATGCAGCGCTAATGCAGTTATCGGTCATGTAACAAGGGGAGTATTGGCACATTGTTATATTTCAAACAGTTAATCAATGTTCCAAAAAACTAATGTACCCGGAGGCACTCTAGTAGCATCGCAACTCTCAAACCTTACATTACAAGGGGTGGCAGTGGAGTGAAGACAGCTGCTGTGTGTTTGCCAGTTAATTAATGGATTATAGAACAGATAGCAGGGACAGGCAGACTGGTTTTGGGAACAAACAAGAACCCATTCCCCTTCCTGAGCTCTTACCCGTGTACAGAATGTGTTTGAAAAGTCAGACTTTGAGTTGGGGCTTGTTCCACCTCCTTTTGTTGATTTCAGTTGCATTCAGAACTGGAAGCGTCCAGTTACCCTGCAAGAGGCTGCTCGTGTGCTATGCTAAGAGGTGACAAGAAGTGGGTGGAAAGCTAATGAGAAGGTGTTCTGAGATTGGGACCAATTGTTGCAATTTTAAGTGGTCTGTCTGCGCCCCCAAACCCACCGAAGTTTTACCCATCACTAGCAAGTAGTATCTTGAGGAATCTATCCCCTCAGCTTGTGGATTTCTAAATCCTAGTAAAAACCAGCAATCTTTCACTCCCTTTCAGAATGTGAGTATGATCAGAGACAATCTTTTCCCATGGGCTTTGTAACTGCACTTCACACAGTTAACAATGCTATATGGGTCTCCACCAGAGGTCACGGTCCCTGTGCTGGAAACAAGCAGAGCAATTTTCGACAAGAGGGGCTAGCGTGTAGGAGAGGAAGGATGGTCCAGTGATTGTAGCACTAGCTTGGGACTCAACAGCCCAGCTTCAGTTCCTTGCTCTTCTGCAGACTTACCATTTGACCTTGGGCAAGTCACGTGATCTCGATCTCTGTTCCCCATCCATAAAATGGGGATAATAGCCTTGCCCTGCCTCACAGGGGTGCTATGAGGACAAATACATTAAAGGTTGTGAGGTGCTCAGGTAGTACTGAAATGGGAGCCAGATAAGTATTCTAGGTAGATAACACGGACTATATCACCCTGCTTATATAGGCACTCCTATAGTTAAGTATTATGCTCAGTTCTGGGCACTTCAGTGGAAAGGAAACTGGAGGGAATGTGGATGCACGATTAAAATTCAGGGGGCAGGAGGGATTCCGTTTTGAGGGCAGGAACTGAAATAAAAATAGCTTTCACGGTGAAGATGAGAACAGATGAGTTGCAATATATCCATGTGCAGGGTCTGTACTCAAAGGATGGAGAGGACCATTTTAGGGGGCTAAGAGTAATGGAATGCAATCAGAAGAGAAGACTTGTATTGAATTGCAGGGGGGAAACAAACCTTCCTCATGGTAGGAAGTGGCAAGAGCCCTGTCAATTGACAGACAACTAGACTGGCCCAATCACTAAGAAATATACAGGGCCAGGGCCAGCTCCAGGCACCAGCACAGGAAGCAGGTCCTTGGGGTGGCCAACGGAAAGGGGCGGCACATCCAGGTCTTCGGCAGCGGGTCCCTCTGTCCCTCTCGGAGGGAAGGACCAGCTGCCGAATTGCCGCCGAAGAACGAAGCTGCGCGGTAGAGCTGCTGCCAATCGCAGCTTTTTAAAAAAAAAAAATTATTTGGCGCTGCTTGGGGCGGCAAAAAGGCTGGAGCCGGCCCTGGAAATATACATTAAGGAACAATTCTGCATTGGCTCAGGGGCTGGGCCAAATGACCTAATGGATCTTTTCCACCTCTAACATCTGTTTGAGAAGTACTGGGCTTTGGGTATGAACAATGAAAGCCAGGGAAGGCTTAGATTATAGAAGTGATGGATCTAAAGAAAAATAAGAGGTTTGGCAGGTTGAAATTCACTGCAAAGTGTGGCCCAGAGGTCACCATGTTCCTCCTTCTTTTAGCTCTTTTTTTCCTCTTGTGCAGAGAAAAGTAGCTGGCCAGCTTGACAAGTGGAAACTGTAGTTTTGTCATTAATGTGCAATGCTGAAACAATGATGTATGGCTGGTGATAGATCATGTTGGGTTTCCGGAGAGCCGGGAAGACTAAAGCATGCACCTAATCCATGATGCATGAACACATTGATCTTCCTGGCTCTGAAAATACAGGGTAACGAACCCCAGCTAACACATCATTTTTATGCCACTGCACCTCACTAATATCTAATGATTTCACCTTCCACTGAGATAAAATATAATTGTATGGGAGTTCCTGCTTTGTTCTTTGATACCAGAATAGCTGTGTTTTGCTCTGCAGCTATTGGTGTGTTGAGACTGAAACTTACAAAACCAATTATTAGGATCAGATGCATATTTAAAGTACTGCATATAAGTGTGTATATAGAGAGCTTGTATGTGAGGTACATAACTGTGATATATGTGCACATATCGTAACTGAAACAGCTGAAAAATAAAATTGTAAAGATGCTCAGAAGCAGGTGTCCAGACTTTGGGATTTCTGGATCTCTTCCATCTGATTGGCACTCAGGAAATAAACAATTACTTAGGGATGGAGATTACCCTGTAAATGTTATTGTTTGCAGCATTCCATCTGGTGATTTGAAAAAAAATAATCATTGGAAAAAAAGTCCACATCCCTTCCTAAGATCGGTCTGCCATCGCTTACACACAGCTAAGCAATACTCAGACCATGCTTCTCTGATGCAACCATTTTCCCCAATTTTTGTTCTTAACATTTATTTAAAAAAATGTAAGTACAAATCACTTGCTGTGATGCTTTCTGCTCTATTGCAGTGAAGAAGCAGAATATTTGTAAATGCTTATGGACAAATGTCTCGCTTCTTTGTATGTGGCTTTTCTGCTTTTACTTGCCTCTGGGTCCACAACATCCCTCTGGGCATGTTTTGAATAGGAATAACTTGCAAATATCACTTGTGAAAATCATGTGAAGATTTGAGTGCCTTATAGGGTGGGTAAGAATTTTGTCTCATTTGTGAAAATGGGGAGAGAGGCTGAGTGACTTGCTCTATATTGTACAGCAAGCCTGGAGCAGAGCTTTGGTCTCCTGACACCCATTCCCACCCTAGGACCAGTAGACCCACTGCCACCCAATTCCACTAGTGAAAGGTGAAATCGCTGAACATTTGGGTTCCGGTCTAAGCTCCCAGAAGGTTGGATACTTCTCCAAACTTCCCAAACATCTCAAATATATAAAATTGGGCTGGAAGTCTTTTTCCGAAACAGGCTTTGTTGGGAGACTTCTGCAACTTCCAAGTGCAGCTTTATGCTGAATGGGGCATGGATGTGTTTCTGTGAGGTAGGGTGGTGGTTGGGGAAAAGAGGAAGGTAACTAAATACTTCTGACTCTGATAAAAGGTGAGTTTGGGGTAAAGGTTCTGGGTTGAGGGGATGGGGAAGAAGGGTCTCTCTCTTTTTTTGGAGAGCAAAGTATAAATCGGGCTAAGAGACAAAGGTGCATGTGTCATTAGACAAATGAGGTGGGTACCCAGAACCACCCCGGTCCAGAGCCTCACAGTAAAATGATTAACTTGACAACAGCGAGGCAGTTGATATGCTGAGACCACTGCCTAGAGCAGGGGTGGCTAGCCTGAGCCTGAGAAGGAGCCAGAATTTACCATGTACATTGCCAGAGAGCCACAGTAATACATCAGCAGCCCCCCAACTCCCAGCACCTCCTACCCACCGGCAGCCCCACCAATCAGTACCTTCCCCCCTCCCTCCCTGCACCTCCCGATCAGCTGTTTCGTAGAGTGCAGGAGGCTGTGGGCAGGGAGGGGGAAGGAGCAAGGGCATGGCAGGCTGAGGGGAGGGGGTGGGAAGGGGTGGAGTGCGGGCAGGGTCTGTGACAGAGCCAGGGGTTGAGCAGTGAGCACCCCCCGGCACATTGGAAAGTTGGTGCCTGTAGCTCCAGCCCCGGAGTCGGTGCCGCATATTAACTTCTGAAGAGCCGCATGTGGCTCCAGAGCCACAGGTTGGCCACCCCTGGCCTAGAGTGCTGACCAATATTGTCTTATTGTCTTATGTGGAGACAAACAGGCAGGGGAACATGTTGTCTCCTGTTTTTATACTTGGATGGGGGGTGGGGGGAGGCAGGGACCACCTTTTCTGTTCAGTATTTGTACAGCACCCAACACATAGAGTCCTGGCCCTGGACTGGGGCTCTTGGGTGTTGCCACAACATGCAATAATTAGCATGTCAGCTTTTAAACTTGCTCACAGATTCTTCAAAGGAAAACCCCATTAGTTCAAAATGAGTCAGTGTAGCCCTTATTGAATGTTAGAACTGAAGTTACATTAAACCTAATTTGAAATTCCCTCAAGGTAAAGTAAGATTTCTCCCGCCGCCCCCCCGTGTGTGGTGTTTGTATCCCTTTTGGGGCTTCTTGCCTATGTATTCCAGTTGGCTACGTGTAGTGCTAATGGAAGACAAAGGCATAGTCTCCTAAATCAGAGAACCAGCCAAATCTCACTGCACACGTGGGTATCGATCGGCGTCACTTTGATCATCTGAACCTATGTTTTCATGAATGCAAATCCAAAATCGCGATGTGGAGAACAATCCTTTGACACAGATGTACACTGGATAGTCTAACTCATCTCTTCTACCTCTGATTTCTGCAATTCTTGGCTTAAAATCTTGTTGTGGGGTCAATAAACTAGCTTTAGGAAATTCTCTGCAATACCTTCCCTGGAAATAATCTCTCTTGAAAGTTTGTGGGGAAACAAGGTTAGATATAGTTGCTGTAACATTCTAGCCCTCTGAAATGTCACTGTAGTGGTGCATTCTTCCCTTTCAGAAGGTTCCCTGGTGTCCTTTCAGCAAACAAAATGACATTCTGATTTGACAGACACCAGAGGATGTGAATTTACTTATTCAGGGCTTATTTTCAACTAGTATTAACACAATCTTGTGTGTCTGGGATCTACAGTTTTCTTCCAGGAAACCTCCCATGCAGAGGAGACACTTTTAAATGCAACCAGAGGGAAGAAGTACTTGATTTATTTTTTTGTTTTAAGTGGTGATGAAAGACACCAGGCAGACAGTCCTGAGAGAGGAGTTTAGTCCCCAGGGCTAAGTGCAGGGATCCAGAGCACAGACTGAGCAGCAGGCTATGTGCTGGTTATTTCTGGGCAAACAATCTCTCCCACTCAGTTGCATAGATTCCACAGACGTGACCCCTTTATGGCTCCCCTGAAACTGTGCAGCAAAACCACTCCCCACAGTGTTCGGGTTTGCCCATATGTGCACAGAATAGCTGCAGCAGAGCCAATGGCAGCACAACTTCTCCCCACAGCTCCCACCCACTTGCCTCGAGCCTGACCAGAAGACCACTTCCAGCTGAATCCTGCTCTGTCTCCATGCAGTCCTTGCAGAGACCTCCAGAGTGTAAGGGTTGTAAACGTCTGTCCACCAACAGCTGCACTGAAACAATAGTGGTGGGAGCAGCTCTTGGTTGCTACCATCCCAGGTATGCATTTGAAGCAGTGGTGTGGTGGTGCCTTCCCTGAGAAAAGGGGGTAGTTTGGAATCTGAGAATCTCAGCGGAGGTAGCTAGAAGGGAGGATGGATAAGTCACAGCAGTGACTGAGAAGGTTCCGGGAAGGGACCCCCCACACTCTGCTTTGCATTAAAGTCCAATGTTAAAAATGTATTTGTTGCCTGGGGAGGTATTCTTCTCAGGGGGAAGCAGCACTGTCTGGGGCAACTTCAAAAGGAACCAGTCTTTATCGCATCTGTAAGGATCATGGGGCTTGGGAAGCATGTGGGGGAGGAAGAGGAGGAGATAGGCACTAGCATTCTATTAGCTTTTGAAGCCGCCTCTTTGACAAGCCTGTGGTTTCCCTTAGCATTTATTGATAGCTTACTCTCTCCTCTTCTCCCCCCCCCCCCCCCCAGTCTTCATGACTTGACTTTTACAGGCACTTTTCTTCTATAAGAGTATTAAACATATTTAAAAACACTTAAATGATAATGTGAAACCTGAAAAAAAGGATGTCAGATGCAAGAGACACACACTGAAGATGGTCTCTGCAAAAGGATTTGACCCCATAATCTAATTTGCTTTAAATTTAAAATGATATTCCATTCCCTTATTATAAGGCTCCGTGTCATTGGCTCATAAAGATCACAATTTCTTGTCTTCCAATTGTAATAAATCCAATTCAAGCACCCTCTTGATTTGAAATTCGTCACAACAACATTCAGAGGGCACGGCTTCTCCGATGAGTTTTATGGAGAGGGTGCTCTATGCTCATCTGCAAGAGATGATGCAAGACTATAAAGTGATTTGCCTCCCCTCCCTTCTCAATATGATCTGTGAAAAGAATACTATGTCTAAATTATAGTCTATTCCTCATTATCCAGCAGTAAAAAGGTTAGACCAGCAAGGGAGCCAGACTGGCTAGAGTTTCACATTTTATCTGTACGCCGGGGAATAGTTCAGATTCTTTAAATCCATCTGAAAATATTCCATCTTGTTCCAACAAATCTGGTAGGTTAACCTTTCTGGTTATTTTTACTGTAAGTGATAACTGATCAGTGAGGAGTGTGTATCTGTCTTACTAAGTAATGAGTAATATAGTCATCAGAACTGATGAAAATAAAACTTTTGACACACACACACACACACACTCTCTCTCTCTCTCTCTCTCTCTCTCTCTCTCTCTCTGACTGTATATATATTTTCTGTAGAGTTGCCGGTCTTAAGGGAGGTGGAGCAGAAATCTATTTATCTGCATTGTGATAGCACCCAGGATCTCCGGTCGTGGTCCAGGATCTCCCCGTGACCAGGGCCAGCTCCAGGCACCAGCCCACCAAGCTTGTGCTTGGGGCGGCACCTGGAGGGGGGCGGTGCGGCGCTTCGGCCGCCAGGGAGAGCGGGGCCACGGCCGGGCTCGCCGCCCTCCCCCTGGTGCTCTGGCCGCCCTCCCCCCAGCTGCCGGGGGGAGAGCGGCGAGGCCCCGGCCGGGGGGAGAGCGGCGAGGCCCCGGCCGGGGGGAGAGCGGCGAGGCCCCGGCCGGGGGGAGAGCGGCAAAAAAGCCAGAGCCGGCCCTGCCCGTGACAGATGCTGCAAAAACACAGTTTGGGCCTGGGTCTTATCGGGCTGTCAACACAAGGTTTCCTAATTCATATTTCAGTGTTAGCAATGTGCTCAGCTACTCCATACATGACTTTTTGGTACCTGTGTGTGTGTGTGTCTGTCTAGATACAGATAAAAAATGGATCTGTGCATGTATCGATGGATAATTCTGGAGATACTGCAGATCAGGCCTCCATAGTTAGGACTGAATTCAATGTCTCCTAGTTGGCATAGGGTGTGCCATGCACTTGCATGATTAGGATACATTTCCAGATTGAGAGCTTTCTTTCATTCTCTCTGACCTATGCCCCCAGACCATTCTCTGGACTCATCTCATTTTTGTTCCCTTCTCTAAACTCCCTATGGGTGGGATTAAGTCTCATGTGCTGCCCAAAGCCAGCTTTGCAATGCGTGAGACTGGCTGACCAGCGGAACCAAAAACATTTCTAGCCTTACAAGTTGATTCCCACTTGGGCTATGTTAAAGTGATGGCAATATTTCTGTAAAGTGATTGAGCGACATCCTTGTCAGAGTTGGCTTGAGGCCATTGAACTCATCCCAAATTCTGCTTTTCTGTAAAATTTGACAAAACAGCTATATTCTTTTTTTCACCAAGAACTTGCAATGTTTGTTTAATTTTGAATTTCAAGGTCACTCTTCTCTCAGAACTGGAGAGCCAGGAATGGAGTGCAGAAAGTTGTATCCTACAGCCCCATGGTGAAAACCACAATGCACCCTCCCACATGTATCCTCTTTCCTTTTGTGTAAGCCTTTCTCACTTAAAACAACAATTTAAAAATAACAAAAATAGACTCGACTAAACTGGCCTTTGTGAACTGATTCGGTGAACCAGGTCTGTGACTGTCATATTTCAAGATACCAGTCTGAAGCAGAAGTGGACAGGTTGGCATTTCACAAACCCAAAGGTAATGCAGTTGATCCAGTCCTTGTGTGTGGATATAGATTATATTGATATAGATATCTGGAGAGGCTATTGGTTAGCTGCAACCATTTGGGAGTACTTCCCCCTTTTTGAATAGTATTGAATCAATGCATGCTGGAGACTTCTATTCTCTGCTTGGAAGGGACATTTATATTTCTAGTATTTGTGCAGTGTTCTTTAGGGTTTGTTTGGTTTTGTTAACAAAGATCTTAGCCAAGCAAAAAAATCCCATCTGTATGGTGCTTTTTTTATTAAAAGATAAAAAGCTGGAGTTCCTAGGAGTTAGCTTTAAGTCACAGTCCATAGCAATCTAAGGTATTCATTGGCTGGGGACTTCCTCTGTTTATTTCAAATACCCCTTTATCATTTTTGTTGAAAGAGCCGTGTTCTCTGTAAAGTGCTGCCAATTGGAAAAAGAATCAGATAATGAAGACTGATACTGCACTGATGACAGCCCTTCAGTTCCTCAATAGGATTTCTCCAAAATCAAAAGACTGTTTTATTGTCACATTTGGTGGGTTTTTACAAGTAAATTAAAAAATGTTTTTCAGGTCACAAAACAAAAATTAAACCTTACAAACATGCCAAGAAAAGGACCGAGCAAATGCAAATATCAAGTGGGATATTGGAGGAAATGTTGTAACTAACTCAAAATGAAATTGTTTATGATGGGTGCTGAGCATATGTGCTTTACAAAGATTACATTATTGCCCATAATAAGTGTGCCTGTGTACATGCGTGCAGATTGCAAGAGAATTGAAGTCTGTTCACAGCATTGTATAAACATTACTTTTGTTTTTAATTTATGAATTGTTTCTGCAACTATTTGAAATCTAATCTCTTCCCGACAGAGGCCTTGGTTCAGAAAAGTACTTAAGCATGTGGTTAAATTGCATAGAAATCAATAGAATTTGGGCATGTGCTTAAGTGCTTTGCTGAATAGGAATAGACTCTAGCACATGCTTAAAGTTAAGCACATGGTTGCATTACTGAATTGGAGCCACAGTTTACTTCACCATAAAGAGATCCAAAAGTGCTCTCTGAACTGATGACCAACTACACAGACCACATTAGCCTCCACTGAAAAGCAGCCACCTCTGGAGTGAAATGTTGTCACTGCCAATGCACAGCAACAGGGAACGCTAGCTAATTTTTATTTTAAAAATTTAGAAGCAGTGGACAGCCCAGGGCTGAGACTCAGGAGACCTGGGTTCTGTTCCTGCTCTGCCACTGGCCTGCTGGATCACCTTGGGCAAGTCACCTCAATTATGTGCCTCAGTATCCCCATCTGTAAATGGGAATAATGATACTGACTTCCTTTGTAAAGCAGTTTGAGACCTATGGATGCAAAATTTCAAACAAGAATGAGGGTAGTATTACTATTTACATAAGCTAGGAAGTTATTATAGACTTTATGGCACTGCAACTTTATTGGGGATTTTAGGGATGCAAAAATCTAGCTACTTAAGTTGGAACAAGGCTTGGACACTGGGATTAGTGATGCAAAAAGGCCTATGGGCTCTTGAATATCTAGTAGTCGGAATCCTCTGTAAATCCTTGCGTTGCTTTCTTTGCCTTAGTATCAGAGTCCCTAATTAAATTGTGGTCACCAAAATTGGCTTAAACTTGTATTCAAAAGTGGCCTCTCCACCAACACAACATCCCCTTACACAATGCTGGGGTATTCAGCCAGTACAGAGTAAGCTCTCTGGGCAGGGACTACCTCTTCTTGTATGTTTGTACAGCACCTAGCACTATTGAGCCCTGATCATTACAGGTGTCTCCAGGTGCTACTGCAATATAAGTACGTTTAATAATGGGAAAAGTATCCTCCTATTCAGTCACCAAAACCACTTCCTAGATAGTCTGTCTTCTCATAACTAACCTTGTCTAGCTTGTGAAAGCTGATGGGATCAGAACACAAGATGCTCCATATCTTTATCATTTTTTTTTAATGGGGATAGAGAGCAGTATTCCTGCATTGTGCATTGGAGTCTCTCTGATACCTTTAGATTTTGAACAAATTTGTTGTTCATCATAGTGAAAGCCAAATAAATAAAATATATTGAGATATTTGTACTGGAACTAAAGTACTAAATTTATAGAAGAAGAGCGTGGCAAATGACAACTTTGTCACACTACATGAAAGAGAGGAAATTAAGCTTTGCATTTTTACCTGATCTTTAAACAGACTGAACTTCAGTTCCTCAGTCTAGGGATCAGTAAAAGAAGACATTCAGACTCCACCTGGGAGCCCTGTTGGTTGAATGAAACACATCCTTGAAGTCCTTGAATTTGTCAGGAGAGCTGTTGAGTCTGAAATGCTATAACTTGATTATTCCTTTTCTGGACACTTTCCACAAATGCCTAAATTTTCAAAGAGTTACACAGGTTTTATCCACACACCGACTTTCATGTGAGTTGTGTGGCTAAATCCCGTGCAACTCTCTGAAAATTTCAGGGCTGATGCTTCTCGCAAGAAAGATGGCTGTTTTTATTCCACTTGACAGAGTATGTGAATGAACAAACACTATCATTTGTGGGAAAATGGAAATCTCTTAGGAATCTATTGCTCTTTGCAGCACTTTTCATCTGAGACTCTTAAAGCTGTATTAGGATGGAAGAAACCTCACAATACCTGCACAAATTACATAAATGTGTATTATCTCCATTTTACAGAGAAACTGAGACATAAACTCAAGATGAGCTACCAAGGTTCATACAGCAAGTGAATGGTAGTCAGGGAGAGAACGCTGGAGTCCTGACTCCCAGCACCATGCCCTAACCAGTTAATCATGCTCTCTGGACAGGGAACAGTTTAATACCTAGATATAATCCCTTGATGGGGTTCAGGTGATGACATAAACACAAAATCTGAGCAAAATCCTCATGGCAAGAGAAGATCCTGCTTTACATCAATGATATTACTAAAGATCTGTATTTCAGGAAATGACGTTCCCATGAAAACACTCATAAAATGTGTGAAAATGCAATGAAAATGATGCTTGCGAATGACTAGCGTGTATCTGAGTTATTTCCAACTTCACCAAATGCACAGTGAGCCATTGGTAGGGTTAAAAATAAAAGTGTAAGTTTAAATAACACATTTAAAATGTCTTTCTGTACTAAAATCTCTGATCAACCAAACTTCATTAAACACACATGATAGAAGGGGGCCTTTGTACATAATTTTGAATTAAACTATTTCCTTAGTTAAAAAGAAATCCTAAGACTTATGGCATATATATATAAACCCCTGTGATCTCTGAATTGTATAGTAGGCTATGCATACGTGTTCTAGGATTCTGGTGGAGACCACCTTCTTCAGCTGTGGTTTTGTTCCTAGCTGGATAACATAAATTCCATTAGGGAACATCTGGCTTTATAACTGTTACATTTGTAGTATCTCTGCTACATACACTAGTGCTCCCAGGCTCCAGTCCTGCAGACCCTAATGCACTTAACTTAAATTTACCCATGTGATTAGCCCAATTGACTTCAATCCCGCTATTCTTGGGAGCAAAGTTCAGCATCTGTGTTTGCAGGATTTAGGCCATGAATTGCTACTCTGTGTCTAGCTTTCTATCTCCCTTTTGAACAATAGCTTGACCTACCTTGAACTTATCTGCTGGAGAAATTCCTCTGGATTTAATACATTTTAGGTTGTGTAGTTTACCTATCAAGAAACTAAAAAAATGTAATGATTATTTTTACAGGGATTATGAAAACACAATTTCTTGCTATTGGCTCTTTAGAAGTAGTTTAAAAAAATCCTCATTGTAGAACTGTGCAGATACTCTTTTTAGAATGAATAGACTCACTTTCACTAATTTTGGAGAATCTAAGGCACAAACATACCAAATGTGAATGTGTGTGTATATATCTTGTACTATTGCCTAGTGGTTAGATCTGAATGTCAAAAAGGCCCCTTAAAGTAAATAGGAAGACAACCTCTCAAATAAGAGCTAGATTGGTCCGTAACCTGAGAAACGTGTCAGTGCTCACTGTTCATCCAAATATCTGAATGTGAATCCTTCCTATGTTGTCATATTTGCCCTAAGTGGCATGTTTTGTTCCTTAAATAGGGTTCACTCTTTAGTTTGTTGCATGAGGGAGAGCAGTATATAAATTTGCCTTTCCACTTTTCTGCATTTTTTCTATATATGCAAGTCTAGCACTTTATGGTTTTGGCATTTTCTCCAGCTCAAGTATGTTACAGATTGGAATTCTCATTTTTAAGTTTATTTCTGTTCTTGCTTTAAAAAGGCATTAACAAACAATTGATTATCGGTTATAAACTGCAAAAACACCATCTGGTACTTGAAATTAGCTAAATTGAAGTAGGAAAAAAAAATTCCCATCTGAAGAATATTTGCCAGTGGCATAAAAAAAGCTACTGTCAAGAAATTCCTCATGCTCATAACTTTTATTAAGTAGCTATGAAAACTTGGCACATTTCACATATTCCATATGTGATCTAGATCATCTTCAAGTCTGGGAATTATCCTATCACACTTGAGTGGATTTCTGCTGATGTTCCCCAGTTATAAAGTGTTAGAAACTGCAGCCCATCCAGTCTTAAAATGTTCCCACCTACCAATACTTGGCAATAGGAGAGGTGAGTCATTACGGGATTCAGAGGGTTTTGATTCTCGGTTACTCTGGGGCCCGTCTTTACCACTCCAGTAAAGCAGAAGCAGCATGCTGTGAATCTCCAGCCAGTGGAGAGCTGGCTGGGGGAGGGACTGTACACTAGTCCTGCTCCCAGCCCTCAGCATAGAGAACAGATTGGGAGCATGGTCAGTGCATTGCACTATTGCTGTTTGCTGCTTCGCCAGACTCGTAGGTTGCTCCCACTTGCACTGTGTGCTGGGTGGGATCCTGCATGGCTGAGAAGACAGAGAACAAAACTGGCTTAAGAATAGCTTCACTCCCATCCTCCATTTCTCTGCTGGAGGAATTTAGAAACAGCCCCAACATCTCCCAGGTTCCCTTGATCTCTCGACTGCATCTGCATGAAAGAAAGGTCACTACTGGACTGAGAAACCTGATGATCATTGAATGTCAATTTGAATGGGAGACTTTGGGAGAGGCCTTGTAATGTTAAGAAATCTCTGTTACAGATGTGATGGTCAGGTCAATCTTTCTCCTTCTCCCCTCCCACTTTTTAGCTAGCTTCTGTCGCCAGCTGCCTGTAACCTGAGCCCTCAAATATAATATAGCTTTCAATCACTGCCAATGGGGCTCATGCTTCAAGATCAAAACTGCTAACTCACTGTGACCAATAATCTGAGGTTAAACTTCCATGGTAGAGGAAATAGTTTTCCTCTTGAAACTAAAGTTAATGCATAATGGAATGCGTTAGGACATTTCCAACAGGAACCTAGCCACTCTCCTTAGTGCATCTTGACTCCCTTTTTGTGTTTTGCTGAAAGAAATGCACACAGTTAAGGAAGTCATTTCCTAAAGTTCAGGATTTGCAATTTGCATTCCATAATCTCTTGGTCATTTAGCAGCAGATAATTTGTCATGGTTTGTTTTAGCTGTTGTGATATTGATATTTATTATGCAAATTGTATTTCCTACATCTTATTGTTCTGCATCCCATGAATACTTAAATTATTTTAAACCTTTACACTTAATATGGGTCGTCCTTCAATTTGTTGCTTGAGCAGCAGTGGGTCATAATGTACAATATCTTATGGAAGGGAATAAAATAAGTAATTAAAAATAGACAAACAAGATAGTTTGGTACCTAATCATTCTGAGGCAAATTGAGTTTATATGCAGTGTCTTTCAGACCAGATTTGTTTACCAGCATGAAAGTCCTTCTGGAGATGAACAATATACGGTGTCCTAGACTAAGATAAGTGCCTCCCTCTTAATCAAAGGATAAATCTGGTTTAGCCACATAGTTGTAATGACCCTAGCAACCTTAACATTGTGTGCATCTTGTGAAACAGGGCAATTGTTGTGCAGGGAGCAACATGTTTTACTTACTTTATTTGTAAAATCTGTAATGCAAAATGATGCTACTCTTCCAACAGAAGTGAGAAGAGCACAGATCTAACAGAGGAGAAAGGGGGCTGTTTTGCTCAGAGGCTAGTTGTGGGTATAAATGCTCCCAGTTTGAAGGAGTTGGCGTGTGGGAAGAGTCCTGTGTTTGCGCAGATAATGCTTGTCTGAATCCATGCTAGAAGCAATTCAATCGGAAAAGGTAGTTTTTTCTAAACCTACAGTGTGATGCAACATTTGCCCTGAGCATTTTTAAGTTTAGACTCTGGAAAAGGTGACAGAATTGTAAAGCTAAAGTGACAACTCCTTTGCTGTAGCATTGCTTTGAATAACCTAATTAAGAATTGTTGGAAATATTTGGCATCCCCTTTCCGGTAAGGCATGCTTAGTTCCATAATATTAAGGAATAATGAGAGAGGGATGTTAAGTTCTTCTGTCCAACGGAAGAGACCCCTACTAGTTGATAGCCAAGATGATGCATTGCACAAAATGTATTAAGGCACAGCTTAGCAGTCTGGAGGAGCAATTCTCTGGAGCTAGTCTGTTTTGAAGAGGGAGGAAGGGTGGTTCAGTTCAATTAAGACCTGTAAAAATCCTTGCACAGATGGAAAATCTACAGAAAGGTAAAAGTTACCAGCTCCTTGACACCCATCTCCCATTTACTGTCAATCCAGAAAAACAAGGCAATAGGGGTGGGGAGATGGTGACTGTCCAGAGATGGCCGCACCCCACTTCATGGCTAGAAGAGCAAAGGAGATAACTGTTCCATATACTGTGTAATGCACTGATGTCAAACTTGCAGAAATGGAAAAGATCTGTGGATGCATGGCACTCCCTTGGGAGGCCCTTCCTCATGCCCATAAACTGATTCCTGCCCTTGTCTGACACCTTACATTGGCCAAAGTGAGTGGAAAGATGGTAGAAGGTTACTTTAGCTTATGAGTCTGTTCAGGGAGCAGTTGGATGGAGGGGTGAGATGTGGGGGGTGGAAGAAAAGTTTGATTGAAAGGAAACATAGAACAGAGCAAGGAATTATGCAAATAGAGTTATCTGAACTAAACAGCTATTGATTTAGGGGCTTTGAGGGCTCCTGGTGAGGTGGTAGGATCATTACAAGAACAAACCAACCTGCTAAGATTGGAAATGCACCTATGTGGACCATCAATACTTGTTTTGGTTGGTGTATTGCAGTGGGACTAAATTGCCACCCATCTTGTATGTTTCTTTAGTGGGGAAACAAACACCTATTAACTTGGAGCATTTACCAGCATCCACCTCATGGTCTCAATTGCATAATCATCTTACTCCTGGGCTGCCTTTGTTTTGATCATAAAATACATTCAGGGAGAGAGAGACAGATGACAGTAATGACTGTGTTCTGAACAACTTCTCAATTGTGAACCTAAGGTTGCCACTATTGCCTCCTCCATAGTCTGTTTCCTACTCCGCCTTTTTTTACTACCCCTTTCCTGTTTTTGCCTTTTTTTCTAATGAGTCCAGATTAGCCAACCAGACCAAATCTATCTGTGTAACATACAGCTAAACCTGATGCCCGAGCAGCTTGATTTCAGTGGAAGCTAGCCACTCTGGGACCTGAGGAACTGGATGTTGCAACCTTGTAACCTTTGACGATTCCTACTGTTGCTTGTGTCGCCAGGCTTTCCCTCTGTCTCAACTGACTGCAGCCAATATCTGGGTGACACTTCAATGTGGTATTCCAGGGCAGGTCATGTCTTTTTCACCAGAGGCCAGAAGGTTTGTCTTACTACAGCCACTTCACCTCAAAACAATCTGAGACTCCAAGACAACTGAGCTGAAAGACCAAATCAAGAGGGGAAAATCGAGTAGTAGGTACGTTGTGCAGACCCTTCTGGTTTATTCTGAAATTCACCAAGAGTTGAGCAGCTTGGGTTAGTGTCTCAAAATAGCCTTAAATGTCTAGAGGGTGTGTTCTCCAATGACTCCTAGAAAGCACTGCCAGTGAAGGATAGATCTTTGGCTTCATGTGTCGTGTTGCTCTCTTCCCTGTGGGCTTCAACTTGACTAGTGAATATATTAAAACTACAATGGCCTGTCTCTCCATCCTGGGACTAACACACGCTAGTTAATGGGTTAAAAATGCACCTTTCTTCTCCAGTGAAGACCAAGCCTCTTTTTTTCCTCCCCATCAAATCCAAATTCTTTATAATCTGTGCCCCTTCACTGATGTTGAAGATGTGTGGGACAGCTCATGATCACATTGGCCATCCTGGTGGTGGTTACACATTACATTGCTCATGTAATCAGGTGCACCAGCCTGGTCAAGTGTGATAGTGTTTGCCCACTGTTCAGTAGCTGGCCTCCCTGCTATTGGCTACCATCTCCTGTCTAGCGCTGAAGGTATTTCCCAATAGCCTATCTTAAAACTCCAGCATTGCAAATTCTCTTTAGATCTTTCTTGCCCCTTAGTAAGCCTAAATGGTCAAGATGACTGGATCTTTGTTTGCATGTCAGTTGTCCTTGGCTAGAAATGTTATACAGAGTTGAGCTCAATCTGTCTTTAAAGCAGCAGGATTTACATTGTTGTCTAGTTCCCCCTTACTATTTCTTTAACATGAATTCTACTCTCTCAAGTATGAATCATGGACAGATTAATCAGTCACAGCCGTATGCTATGTCTGACTTTTTTCTTAGCAACTGAATTAGAGACAGAAGGTGCATTTTCTTATCTTTAGCTATGCTTTTCCCCCCTTTCTGTATCCCCCCCTCCCTTCTTACTTTGCCTTAAACAATAGGATCCAATTTCAATGGTGGAACCAGAGAGCTTCTGCCTAAATCACTTTTTTTACTCTAATAACAGCATTTGATACCATCTAAGAGACTGGTAACAAAGGGTTTTTCTTTTAAAAGACTCTATACAAACAGAGGCACTAAGAAAAATTGTTTAAAAGTCCACTTGTTTGTTTTTTTGGGGGGGAGGCGATTTTTAAATATTTTTCTTTTGTGTACTTAAAAAGGATTTGTTCAGTTTATAAAACAAATCCCCAGTAACCACACCCTGAATGTAAATGTTGTGACAGTAAATTGTAACATCCTAAAAGCCCTATTGGATAATCCATGCAATTCGCTGCTAAATTCTGCGCTCCATAGTGAGCAGCAGTACACTGAACAAAGGCAAGGAATTGGGTGTTTCGTCATTATAAAGGACTTAGGCTGCGATAGC
The DNA here is from genome assembly GCF_002925995.2 of Terrapene triunguis. Classification (NCBI taxonomy): domain Eukaryota; kingdom Metazoa; phylum Chordata; order Testudines; family Emydidae; genus Terrapene; species Terrapene triunguis. The sequence continues at coordinate 15,928,677 of NW_020664725.1, read as the reverse complement.
ATGAGCGGCAAGTGACGGCGTATCTGGTAGTGGCTATTTGGTCCATAGTCGGTAATGCCTGACGCTGAATTCAAGGGATGTAAAAGAATAGTGGGGTTTGGGGTTAGCATAGAATCCATGTGTCCTCCCTTCCCATGTCCCATTTAGCAATAGGCTTGTGCACATACTGTGTTGCACCAGTTTAACTAAGGCTTTGCCTACATGGGAAAGCTTCATTGTAACCTAAGGTGTGAATTTAAACCAATAAATTACACGGGTATAATTAGAGCTGTGCAAATACCAGATCTTTTGGTTCACTGGCAGTTTATGAATTGTTTTGGGTTGAACAAAACATTTTTGTTTTGACAGTCTAAATGGTCCATTTTGATCTTGATGGCTTTTAATTTCTTTGATAAAAGGAAAGGGATTTTTAAAACTCATTCTGAAGAAAAAAAAATGGTGTTAAGCCGTAGCTGAAATCCACACACACTATTTATGTAACATTTTGGTGTAGCTGAATCTGCATTTTACCTGAAAAAGTGGAACATTTTTGCCTTTAGGTATAATCCCTCATTTAGACAGTCTTACTCCAGGTTAAGTGTGGCTTTTTTTCAGTTTTGTTTACATTGATTGGGCAAAGGGGGATAAACTAAAGTGAAAAAAGCCACTTTCACTTTGAAATGTGGCCACAGATCATTATAGTCTGCCCATCGTAGTCAGACTATTATAACTGATATACTTTCCTATTTTTTATACAGATTTAGGTAAACTAGCAAAAGTTTCTGTGGATAGTCTTGCAGTGACTTGTAATCCGCTACAAGCCAGTTTTACTTACATTGATAAATTTACAGGTGCAAAGTAAACCACTATAACCCAGTTTTAAATCAATGTAAGTGTGTCCACTCTGGGTGTGACTAGTGATTCTAACCAAAATGGGTTGCTCTGAAGAGGAAAATGTGCTAAGGCTGAATTAGCAGAAGTGCAAAAGCATACAGGTGTGTGGATTGTGAAGATGACTAGTATTACAGCCCTGAGATGTTGCCTGCCTCAGTGTGTATCCACCTAGTGCTAAAGCTATCAAAGCCTCCTTGCTTTATAGAGTAATACTATACTGATTTAAATTCTGCAGCTCTACAAGGGGTGGGTAGAGGAGGGTATGCAGGGGTGGCAGGAGTGTGCTGGGCCATTAGATAAATTTCTCATGAAGATTTAGGAGAGTGCATATGGTATATTAGAGAAAGTAAGACAGGGTGGGGGTGCACAGGGGTTGGTTTAGCACAGCAGCTGTCGGTGGGGGTTTGGGAAGGGTGGTGGGGGTTAGGAGTACTTTGGGGGGGAAGGGGGCAGTTAGGGGAGGGGGGATGCAGTAGACGGGGGGATGATGGGGTGTGCAGTGGGGGGGGG